>NC_022009.1:99167333-99183353 GCF_000317375.1 Microtus ochrogaster
AATTTTGGTACCTGTTCTATAAAGCCAACCCACCCACCTAAATATATTTTGTATGTGATCTCATTAAAATAACATTTTATAGATGTTCCATTTAGAGATTAAAAACTGCTATTTATAACATGAGAGTTACCTCTACCCTTGTGGTGGTTAATCTTGTCAACTCGATAGGATTCAGAGTCAATCACCTAAGACACACCTCTGTCCTGTTCCATAAGAGTGTCCCCAAACGCATTAAACTGAGATGTGTTTCACTGGCTTTGAATATAGTCTGCACCGGATCATGAGCTTGGGTATCATTGTTCATCTCTACTTCCTGACTGTGGACACAGTGTGACCTACTGCCTCACACTAAACATCAGCAACTTCTCCTGCTGTGAAGATCTGTACCCAAAACTGAGCCAAATAAACATTTCCTACCTTAAGTTATATTTGTTATAGTACAGAGAAACACAATTAATATAACTACTACTGTCAGCAATTCTCAAGCAGACCTATGAAGACTCTTCTTTAAGAAGCTATAGAATCAGAGGCAGGATTTAATATTATAACTATCTACCTGGCATCTCGTTTCATAAATATTTTCCTCATTTCATATCAGTTCCTCCAACGGATATCCCTTCACCGTGGGGAGCACATAGATGACTCAGAATCACTACAGAATGTGAGTTTGAATTTGATCACAAAACTCAAGTTCAAAAATATCTTTACATTTTCCACAACCTACCAGGTTTTCTAGCATGAGCATCTATTTCAGAAGGTGGAAGTAAATTAATTTTTGACTCCTTAAGGTCCTCCTCAGTCCAATAAAAACAACGTTTCTCTTACAGGTATTGGAGATGCCTGTATCTTACTCAGGAACCTGGAACCTGGTTTTCTGGGGGCAATTGCTTTAGGTTCCTAGTTTCAATCTGTGATCCTCCAGTAAGGACACTCTAACACCAGTTTTGCAGAAGACTGAAGGATGAAGCTGAACTAACTTAAAAAAAATCTTACAATACTCAAGGTTTCCCTAAAACTTAGCAGATTCATGAGCCTTCACAGAAGCAGTATGTAGTGGCTAGGGAAAGGGACTCTCAGATTTTCTGAACTCCCTATAGCTTCCAGGGAGACCGAGGGTTGGGACATGGCTGTCATGACTCCTCACTCATGCAGGAATGAACTCCTCGGTGCTTTTCAAAGGTTTATTTGTGTGTGTGTGTGTGTGTGTGTGTGTGTGTGTGTGTGTGTGTGTGTGTGTGTGTGATGCATGTGCAACTGCTTGAGTTTATATGAACCGATTGTGTGTAGGTACCTACAGAAGCCAGAGGGACTGGACTTACAGATACTTGTGAAAACCTGTTGTGGATGCCCAGAACCAAATCTGGATATCCTGAAAGGACAGTATGTGCTATTTATTACTGAACCATCTCTCCAGTCACTTTCCTGTAACTTTCAATTTAAATGTCCATCTATAGATGCCAAAGAGTGAGTATTTGATGAGTATAAATAACCAAATAAAATCTAATATAATTATATTTTGAGTGATTTACATAAGGCAAATACATATAAACCTCTCCTAACGTGTCCAACTACCTAGATCGTTAAATTGTATATAAAGGCACATAAGTAAACATTTGAGAGACTTGTGGCTATACTTCATCTTTAACACTGTGGTCAGGCTGGGTACTGTTCAGTGAAATAGAGGGTTAGTGACTGAAAGAATCAAAACAAATAAACAAAACACCAAAAGTATTAAAACTTCCCTGAGTTGGGTACCTTTCCAAATTTAAATTCACAAGACTTAGTGTAATTTCTCTTGAATTTTTGAAAGTGATCCCCCTCCACACACACAATTAATCAAGCATTAAGTTCTAGAATCTGTATTGTTACTTATTAATTTCAAGAAGAATAAACCAAGAAGCATAAAGGTATTTTTGTATACTTAATGACCTAACTTAAGTAAATAACTCTCTGAATATACTATCCCTGCTCTTGTTCATTACCAAAAAAAAAAAAAAAAAAGCTAGCATTGCTATTGGCTAAATTAAATTAGCTAGTGCAATATTCACCTAAAGCTGTGCTGGGTGGAATGTGGTTTAGGAATGCACACACAGAGCACTCAGGACTGTTTTCTCTTCTGAGAATACTCTCTCTGCTTTTCACTCTCCCGGGACTTGCGTAATTAGTATGAATAGATAGCTTGTTTGTGTATTGAGGAGCTTTGGAATTAAAGGGTCTTTTTGAAGTTTTTTGTTACAGGCGATAAGAAGAAAGCTGCATGTATTTTTCTACATTTTAATGAGTTATTTAAAGCTCCTTTCTTTATTAAAAAAAAAAGAGCACAGGGCTTCGAGATTTCTAAACACAAAAGAAACCATGTTAGTTCGTTTCTCAAGAAGGGGTGCTGTTTGCTCCATTTTTATTTGGTTCCCCAATCCAACGAATATTCTTATATTCTTAACGGAAAGCTAAAGGCACACAATTTATCATTCCGTTTTGCCTATTAAACAGTACCCTGCTTTCCGTGTTCTCACAAGGCTTATCGGTGGCTCAGAGACACATACTGAAACATCCTTCCTTTATTTCTTCCCTTAGTTTAATGACAGTTGTTCCCCAAATTATGTGCTCAGTAGTGGATATAGTCCCCTTTGTAGATGTTTGCGGTGACTCCCACAAGGCTCAACCACCCTTGTGTTTACAATTTTCATAGGCAGCACCCATGGCTTGTGCTGCTGTCTGCATTGGGTAACAACCCACTTTCCCCAGCAGTCCTTTTGGTCACAGAGCCAGCTCACATATATATACGGAGCATCACATTCATACTCACTGGGGGAAAGAAATTAGCTCGGTTTGACCACAATGTCTAAAATCACTTGTATGAATGCAGGAGGCAAATAGACACAGCTCAATGGTTTATTCTCAATGCTTTCTCCACTATTATATACTAAATATCCTTTAAAATGAAATCTGGCAATAGCTAAGTTTCATTTAAATAAGTGAAACATTTCAAAGTAATTCAGGAGATCAGGGAAAATACATCAAAATTAACATTATATTCCACCATTTCAAGAGTCTCTTTGAATCCTATTTAGCTCCTATTCATTTTAATGTGTCAGAAACAGTGAAACTGTCTCGGAAGTCCTCATTTTTCTCCTCTGGCCTATAAGAAGCAAGGAGAACGAAAGAACAAAGATAAGAACAGAAGAAAATAATCTAGTCATTGCCACAGAACAATGACAAATTCCCTCCAAATCACAGAAGACAAGAACATTTAAAAGATTGATAACTCTCAATGTAATATAAATCATATTTTCTATCTATCAACCTGGACCTATCTATCTATATTGTTCCTGGAGGAAGTATCCTTTTTTGACAAGCTGTTGCTCATAGCAACAAGTCATTCTGATATTTTTTTTGATTATAACTAAAGAGTAATATCCATTCTTGTTACATGGGTATAAAGTATAATTTAAAGCTCATTAAAAGTGTAGCAGGTGTTCACACATAAAGTGCAAAAAAAAAAACAGATTTTTTTTTATGACTGAGCTGTCAGTGTTCTAAAAGCCTAATTTTTTTGCATAACATTTTAGTAAACAGACATGACTATACTAGAGAGAAGAAGGATGCAAACAATGTATGGAGGAAACTAAAAGGGCTTAGCAGTTTAATTTGACCTTGACTCCTGCTCTTTGAGAACATTACAATCCTTTTACAATTCCTTATCACAACACGATTTCATTCCCCAGGAGATAGGACATCTTCAGACATTTTCTTAGCATAAAAGCTACTACAAAGTAGAAAATGGGTAGGTGCTGCCTTAGCTGGAGGAGACTTTGTTTAAATCATGGCGAAGCTGGGAAGGGATGAATGTTCAACCAGCCCTCAATTCACACATTCCTTCTTCATATGCAAATCTATGACTCTGTAGAGAGGAAAATCCTCACACTCAGACTCAAAAGTGACTAAATATCTCACTAAAAGGACTGTTTATCAATATTTTCTTTTGTGGGCTCAAATCTGATAACTGATGAGGAAAAGATCAAAACAAGATGTAGAGTCATGGCTGAGAGCAGAAGTTTACTGTCAAGACCATCAAGACTGAATGAAGAGTGCTCAGGTTTGCTCCTTTCACTCCCCAAATCTGGAAATGAAAATTTGCTGTCCATTGCTTTTGAATATTTGTTAATATTTGTCTGCTTTTAGAATAAAAACAAAGAACTGCTGCCTTTAATCATAAACATAATTAGATTCTAAGCTACTAGATGAAATTTAATGATAAAGAAAATTAATTTTGAAGATTTAAAAGACAAATATTTACAAGAATAAAAGTGAAACAATATTTCAGTCTCAAGGGACAGTTCCTCCCTCTCTATGTTTTCTAAACTGGCCATGAACACCTGGACTGAAGCCATTCTTTGATCAAAGAAATGCCAAAGCTTCTTGTTGCTGTTTTGCTGCCTATTTGTTGGACTAGGCTCCTCTGTATCCTTGGCTGACATCAAACTCCCTCTGTAGCAAAGGATGACCTTGAACTCCACCTTACTCTGCTTTCAACTCAGCAACTCCCAAGTGCCAGACTTACTGGCTTGTTCTTCCACATCAGACTGCATGAGAGAAATTCTAATAGATGGTTTTGATGACTCAAACACAGGTTTTGCTTGTTTTATAGTAAGTTAATTTGTCTAGAAGCAAATTATTTTACATCTATGAAATACTGTAAAGTCATTTTTGGGCCTTCAACTCAGTGGCATTCAACACATATTAGCATTGAGAACACTGTCCCTCTTCTCCAACATAATAGATATGGGCTAGCAGCTCACCTAGATGACACAGTGCTCTTGTTCTTAGGACATTCAGCTCTCCAAATGGACCCTGCATTTGTATTCTTTCCCACCTTCAGTGACTGTATAAGTAAGTCATTATAACAAATTATAAAACAATTGCACTTATTACTAATAAAATGTAATCAATTCATTTATTCATTCCCTTTTATTCCATAAAGAATTCCCTCAGTAAATATTCAAAGGGTTAGACTTAAATACTGGGTCCTACCAACTTAAGAGGGACCTAACTTTGAAACAATTAAAGGTGACGTGTTTTCATAAATTTTCAAAGGGATATTTCAGTTCATTTTATATCTAGAAATGTCCTCGGCTTTGACAATGTTTCAATTTCTTTCTGGAGAAATAATCATATCATGTACTAAACATCAGAAGCCCCAGAATCCACACTCTAGGATGAATATGTAATGGTCTGCATTTATCAGAAACTGATAACATGAAGACCCCATCAATTTTGAAAACTTGATATCTTACGTGTTGAGTAAGAAATTGCATTAAATAATTCTTTTCTTTTACTCATTGATAAGATTAGAGAATTACTTCCTATTCGTCCTTCAACACTATCAGGTGTGGTTCGTTGGCAACACTGCTGCTAAAACTCCAGGAAAATAAAATGTGTCTTGTACAAATCATATCGACAACGGCAATATGGCTTCAGAGGCTGAAAGTATACAAGACACTGCAATGTTAGAGAATCAGGCTTTTAAATATGTCAAGTTTTAGGCTGTAGAGATAGCCCAGTCAGTAAAATATTTCCTAAATTAGATAGAAAATTTAAATCAGACTCCATATAAAAGGCTGCCCAGTTGTTGATCATCCCAGCACGGGAGAATCAAAGGCAGAATGATCCCTGGTCTTGATGGCCAGTGAGAAACTCCGTCTTAAAAATTGATGTGGGGAGACATTGATGAAGACATAGGATGCTGCCTTCTGGTTGCCACATAGGCACACACTGTGCACATGAACCTGCCCTTGCCTGTGCCCTCACACAAACACGTGCCCAACCTACACACATGTCAACTTTATGGAAAACCTTTATCCTATTGGAATGGAAGCATCCATAGTTCAGCAGAGCACTTCTTATTCCTTGTGAATAATAGAGCACTTCTCATAAAGACCAAAAATTTTATTCACTTGAAAAATGAGTAAAAAAAAAAATCTTTACTTACTTACAGAGGTATTTTTTAAGAAGCTAGCATGCCCTCAAAACTATCATTAGAACAAAGAGATTTCCATATATTTATGGGGTGGTCATGTTTAATTATTTATCAGTAATGTCTTTCTCAGATGTTCTCTGTTTTATGTTGTACAGTTTCAGAAAGTACTTCTCTCCTTGAGTCAAGAAGTTAAGTATGCTGACTGGATACACTGTAAAATTCAGGATGATAATGTTTGTTTATCTCAGCTATAATATTTGAAGAAACATAATAACATAGTAACACATCAGTTCAGTATTTTGTAGTAGGCAAAATGACCTGAGAACATAAAATTACAAGGAATCTTTATTGACTGCAGCATTTACATATTTTATCACTGAGAAAAAAAATATAAATAAAAAAGTCACTGAAACGACCCCAAAACTATATGAAAAAGAGAAATATTCTTCATTTTTATTCTGTATTGTATTGCAATAACAAATTATCATGTAATGGAGACATTATAAAAATAACAACAAAAAGGAATTCTCACTGTGCTATTGCATGGGAAATCACTTAGCTAGCATCTGGGAAAGACCTTTGTGCAACATAATCCATGGCATAGACAGCAGGTCAGAAGAGTGTCAGAGAGTACTTGAACCAGGAGAAGAATATTGGCCTCATTATATACATGAGTACATTGTCTAAATATTAATCCCTTTCTGTGGTAATGTAATCAAACCCTGTTGGCTTTTACTTGGTTCCACTTCCCCATATCATTGCACTGGGTTTAAGTTTTCTAAACTTGAACTTTGGGGTAAATATTCAAGCCATAGTATTACTGAAATAACAAATCTTACATCAAAGAAAGAATGCGTTTAATTCACCAATTTCAACATCACTATGGTGAGAATATATGTTGCCCCTCATCACCCCAAGTATACATAGTTTCCAAGTTGACAGGATTAGCAAACAGTAGGGCCTTTGGAAAATGGTTGGAACATGACTGTTTAGTCCTCATGAATGTGATTAATACTGTAATGAAACAATACTGTCTTGTCTCTTTTTCCATATGAGAACACAAGCAGGCAATGTCCTGAACAGATCTCATCAATCACTCCATAGATCTAAACCTTGATCATAGACTTCTTGGTACAGGGAAGTGAGAGAATTAAGTTTCTGTTTCTCATAGTAGTTAGAACTTATAAAAAAATGATAAAATTATCATACTTAATTTGACTATGAACTTCTTTCCTATGAATTTTAATGAGTTAGATGGACACTGTAAAAAATTGTGGTTGTACCTACTGTAATAAAAAGTAGTATCAGAGAAAGGCAATTTATAGAATCAGCAGGAATAGTGAGGAGAAGGATCATTGGGTAAAACATCTTGAGAAAAGTATGACTACTTGTGACCCAATAATCAATAACAAAGTAAATGTATGGGGAGGTAGATAGAAAGATACGTAAGGAAGTCAAGGGTATAGCTTAAGGCTCTGAAGACTTAATTGAGATACTACAGGAAAAACATGGCTCACAGATGGTTTGCTATGAATAAACTGAAGGCTATCTGTGATGCAGCAGGCTGAGTTGCAACATTACACAACTCAAGACTCCAATGGAAAACAAGAAAACAGTCTAGAATCACTGAACTGTGCTCATAGAAAGAGTCTTAGAGCTAATGGTCATCCAGAGGGCAGAGAGGTCAATTAGAATCTTCCTTTCTTCCAAGTTTAATGCAAATATCACATTTGCTTAAATAACTTATTTATGTAAAATTCTCATCAGTTTCTCAGATAAACCATTAACAGTTTTAGATGTTTGTCTATTTGTCTAATTTACTTTTAAAAAAGTAAAAAAAAAACAGTAATCTTTTCCAATGAAATGTTTTATATATCCAATGAAAAGTAGAAAACAATGCATTTTTTCCTCTCCTAGTTCATAATTTCTTTCAAATAAAAGTATTTGCAACAAAATTATTTTCAGTACTGTTTGAATCAATTCACACAAGTCACTCAATATCGCTCATATTTTAAAGAGAGAAACTTAACTCCAGGTTGAGACTACTTTCATTGTACTTCCACCTTGACGCTGTGAGCATCCTAGATGATTCTAGATTAAGATGCAGCTCCCTTTATATATACTTCCCTGAGAGTTTCCGATAAATATTCATTTTTCACTCTAGCCTGGTTTGTCCCAATAACTGTCTTTCCAAAGGAAAAAAAATCTTTTGAACAATCTCTTACTGTACCAAACCTCCTTTTCTTTCTCTGCAGAATATGTGAAAGAAATATTGTTGAATTCCCCTCTATTACCACATGGGAGTTGGGTATAATGTTACCTCTAACAATGGCCATCATAATAATATACTGCACAAGGGACACTGCAGAGAAACCCACTTAATGTATCCTTGCAACCACCTCACCAGCCAACTCTATGATTAGCCCAATTTTCTAGATGAGGAAACAAGACCTTGGTGTAGTTGAGTAAATTGCTCAAGAATGCCGAGCTAATAATTAGATTAATCAAGGATTTGCCAAGAACAGAGTTTCTCTTTTCACATCATATACTTCATACAGACAACCCAGGATAAATTATTTGTTTGACATTACATAAATAGTGTTATGTTCTCTGAAAGCTATGTATCCTGAAAATACCATATTAGTTAAAGCACTCCTGGCTTTGTGACTTAGTTTACAGAAGTCTAAATTCATTATCTTCCTTAGAAAGGCAGCTAGGTATTGCCAGCCATGCATGTCCCCAAACTTCCACTCAGGTTCGTGGCATATTATCATATTTTCCATGGAAAGATATCAAGTTGCATCCACACCAAGTAGATTTCAGGGCATGGTATGCTGATGGATGGCTTAGCATCTGTAGGAGGTTGCTCTTCTTTCTCACAGTCAATTGTGATGTGAACATCAGCCCTGATGTTTAGGTTTCCTAAACTCCCTGTGTTCAGGTAACCTCTCTGACATAGAAAATACTGCTTCTTCACAACAATTCCCTATTCTTATCCTCACTAAATAAGTGGAATTCATGATTTATAATTTGTAGAAACTAAGAAATTTCAAAGTTCTAAGCATCATGATAACCATGTCACAAACAAACAAGCAAAACTAGAAAGATAAATGATAAATCAATAGATAGATAGATAGATAGATAGATAGAAAGATAGATAGATAGATGATAGATAGATAGATAGATAGATAGATAGATAGATAGATAGATAGATAGATAAACATGGTCATGTTTATCAGAGTGGCATCCTATTCTCTGGTACAAACTTGTATTCTGGTTTATTTTCTGTTGCTGTGATAAGCAACATTACCAAAAGCAATTTGGAAATAAAGAGTTAATTTCATTTATAGTTTATAGTACATCATTGAGTGAAGTCAAGGTAAGACTTTGAAGCAGAAACCATGGAGGAACACTGTTTACTAGATTGCTTGTCATGATTTGCTCAACTTCTTTTTCTTTTTTTTCCTTTGTCTATTTTTAATTTTTTTTTGTTACCATCTTATATTGATTATTAATGAAGAAAGTGCCCCACAGACATGCTACCAGGATGTTTTCCTAAAGGCCATTTCTCAATTGATGTTCTTTGCTGACTTACCTATCTATAGAATACCAAATAGCAGAAGTATGTAGAAAAGTATAATGAAACAAAAATAATGAGAAATTAAGAAAAACACATGTAGAAAAGAAAGTCTTTGGATTAGTTTGACTACTAAAAACTTACAAACAAAACAGTGGACTGAAGAGATACCTTAGTGATTAAGAACACTTCCTGTTCTTTCAGGGGATTCCTTTGGTTCCTAGGACCCACACCAGTTGAGTTCCACCTTCCTATAACTCCAGACTCAGTGGATCCACCACCATCTTTCATTTTCTACTGACACACCACCATCTGTGTTCATAAAACAGGCAAACGCACAGCATTACACATGAATTAAAGTAAAATGAATGCTTAAAAGGTGAAAAGATCCATATTAAGAGGAAAAGAATACATTGTGATATGGAATTATCCTCTGTATGCTGTGATTACCATTAATGAATAATGAAGCTGCTTTGGGCCTATTGATAGAACAGAACATAGGTAGGCAGAGAAAACTAAACTGAATACTGAGAGAAAGAAGGACAGAGTCGGGGAGAAGCCATGTAGCCCGCTGGAGACAGATGCTGGGAACTTTACCAAGTAACCACTGCCACATGGCGATACACAGATTAATGAAGATGGGTTAAATTAATATGTAAGAGCTAGCCAATAAGAAGCTAGAGCTAATGGGGCAATCATTGATTTAATTAATACAGTTTCTGTGTGATTTTTTTTCTGGACTAAGTGGCCGGGAACAAACTAGCAGTCTCCTTACTACAATATTGTATGTAAAAATTCTTTAATTAAAACATAAATAAATAAAAAGGATAGGAACAACGAAAAAAGAGTAGAAAAAAACAATTCAGAACTTGAGCATGGAATCTTCATTTTCTCCTTTAGAATATTGAATATTTAAAGGACAATATTTTGTTTAGAAAGTTTGATTTTATATTTCAAGATACTAGTGCCCTACACAGAGAATTGCACAATATACATATTGGTTTCATCGCCATTAATTCATTTGATCCTCTTCACAACCAAAGTTAAGTCCATTTGCAATCTAAATTAAACACCAAGGTTAATAATGTAACCTACATTTTCATAAGCAAATTACAAAGTTTCTGACTAGCAGAGATCACACATTCTGTAATTATTGACTCACTAAGCATTGTTATTAAGACCATATTATCATATCCAATTTACAAATGGAGCATGATATTAAGTATAATTCAGTGTTATTATGAAACATACAGTTACCTAGCATTTTGGATTAGCCCAAAAATGTCACAATAATTCAAGGGTTTGAGGGGAAATTTATGGAAAAAGACAGTTATCAGAGGAAATATGTAAATGAGTTATTATTGCTAATGAGTTAATGAAATAAGAATGATCATCTTTGCACTGAAGAGTTATAACAAAAAGAAATTCATTTTGATCATATTGAAAGTTAGAGGAAGAGTGGGCTGACATGTTTGAACAGCTATTGGAAAGGAAGAACAGGAAATTTTCTAAAAAATTAAAGCTACTTGAACTTGATGTAAGGCAAGAAAAGTGTAATATGAACCTTGAAATGTTAGTTACTGGAAATCTCACTTAGCAACCACAGGAGAACTCCTTTGTCACTTTCCATTCATTTGGAACCACGCATGTTGAAGGAGTCATGCCCTCTCAGTTAATCGCTGGAAACAACGACACAGAGGTGCCCTGAGGTGTGTCTTCTAGACAATTCTCAGTCCTGTCGGGTTAACAGCTGAGTCGGTTCTCACAGTTTCTGCGAATGTGAAGCTATCAGCTGAGCAGATCTGCCCTAGCAGTCACTCTGTCACCACAGTAAATACCCATGATTTCTACACCTTGAGGAGGCTTACATATCTATTATGTGAGAAGAAGTGTAGAAACATATTTCCATGTGTTTCTGTCCTACCAGGTTACCAAAACATCCAAATTTTGATAAATTAATCTTCTTAGGTTTTATTTATACTACTGAATATGTGTGCTACACACATATATGCATGCTTTCATATACATATTCTACATATATTCTATTAGCAGTGTGTGTGTGTGTGTGTGTGTGTGTGTGTGTGTGTATTATGAGTATGTGTATGGTGAATGTGTTTGTTTTATGTCCACATGTACGTGTGCAGGTGGACCTGCACATGCGGATGCAGAGACCTAAGTACATCAGGTGTCCTCTATTACTCTCCATTTTATTCATATGCAATAGTGTTCTCACTTAATTTTAACAGACAGCAAACTTTCAGACTGACTCCTATCTCTTCCCTCCACAGTTTGGGGACATTGGTACTTGTAGACATACTCAGTTTTCTACCTGAGCTTCAGGGATTTGAATTTAGAACCTCATGCTGTTCAGCAAAGAGCTAAAAGCTGCTCATCCATCTCTCTAGCCACCACTTTATTTGGTTTTAATCTTCTGTTTGCTATCAACTGCTTTTACTTATTACTAATACAAAATAATTCATAAAACATTCTTAAGTCATATCGAAGGAATAAGGTAAATTCTGTGCACTGTCTAGCTCTGTTTTATATCAAGGCTGAAAAGCGTGACTATCTCCATAATTACATAATCACATGACATCTTTAAAGGTCATGTAACATGGAGCTGATGGACAGCACAAAAATGATGTGACATTCACATCTAGGTCCAGTTCAGAGGAACGGTTTGAAACCGACTCTCAGAAAGCATACATGGAGTTATCTAAAGTCAACATTATAGGCATTGTTTATCTGTATGAATGATAATGAGTAAAACTGAATTGGGAGTTGTTTCCTGGGAACATGAACAAAGATGAGCTGTGGTATGATATCGGCGGAGCAACCAGGTTAAAACTGGAACTGGAGTGAAGAAACTGGAAGCCACTGTGATGGAGTAGAACGACATGTACAAAATACCTGGCTGGCAAAAACAGGTACAAGACACATAAATATTTCACTGTGACTCTAGAACTAATCATAAGGGAACAATTGTATCTATTATAAAGCCCTTCATAAGTATATCTAATAACAGTACAGAGAGACCAAAAAAAAAAGGCAGCTGAAATCTTAGGGAGGGCCTAATGAGACAACAAAACTACCTTAGGCAAGTTGCCAATATCTTTCATTCCCAGAAAGCAAAGCTTTGAAATTTTACTGTATAAGAAATTGCAATTCATATTCTTTCCCTTCTCCACACATCCCTTCCAGGAAATTGATGAATGCCTCTGACTTAATGAGAGATGAAGGGAATATGTTCATTAGGCTTGAAAATTTCTAAGAAACCTACATTTGCTCAAGGCTAATAAGTATTAAAAGTACAGACTGCCTTTGTTCTAACAAACCTTTTCTAAATAATTAAAGAGACCACATGGACAACAAATCCACACATTCTTCTTGTGATAGTCTTTTATTATATGATAATTTAATAGTACTTTGTGTCTCGTATGTCTGGAAATGATCTCATCACTTGGAAACTCATCTTTGCTTGCACTGTCATTTTAAAATCAATTTTATAATTGAAAAATCAATTAGGTTTTTCTAATTACTTTTCTATTTTATGTGGTATCCCAGTGGCTGTCTTCAGGAAGTATGATAACTTTTCTTCTGCTTAGGTTACTAACATGTGCCCCTGGAAACTTCTCAAACAACAGTTGTTTTTGTCTCTACAACAGATTTTTCTGTCTCTAATTATTGGTATACATTTTTTGAGCAGCAGTCTAAAATAAATAATAATATTCAGAAACTGTGCTCTTAAAGGACAGGAAACTAAATATGTACGTGTCAGGGGAAGAATAAAGACCTCTGATCTTACACAAACCTATGAAGAGATATGCGTAGATTTACCATCTCATTGAGGAATTAAATATTCTACCATCTTGAAAATTATAAAGAAAGAAATAATTTCAGTTCCATTCCTTTCATTATCTTCTATCATCATATTGAGGTTTTTGACCCATTTGTTGTTGAGTTTTTGGGAAGAGTTATGAGTATGGATCTATTTGATTTCCTTTATATGTAGCTGTCAAGTATGACTAGAAAAATTTGTTGAAGACACTGTTTTCCTAGTGTATTTTTGTCTTCTTTATTAAAAATGTGTTATCTATTAATATGTGGATTATGCCTAGGCTTTCAGTTTAATTCTGTTGATGAATGTGTCTGTTTTTTTTTTTCCAAAACCAAGCTATTACTATAGCACTCTAGGATAACTTGATATTGGTGACATTAATAAATCCAGAAACTCTGTTGTTTTTCAGCCTTTTTAAAATTATTCTGGGATTTTTTTGTGTTTTTTCCATATGCAGCTGAAGATTGTCCTTTCAAGATCTGTAAAGAATTACATTGGAATTCTCCTGGGGACTGCACTGAATCTTTAACTTGCTTTTGGTAGGATGGCCATTTTACTGTATTAATACGGCTGGTCTGTGAGTATGGGATATCTTTTCATTTAACGATGTCTTCTTCAATTTCTTTCTTCAACAGTCTAAAGTTTTTGTCTTTCAAGTCTATCACTTGGTTGGTTAGAGTTATCCCTGGCTATTTCATATGATTTGAGGCCTTTTTGAAAGGTACTGCTTCCCTGATATCTGTCTAAGCACTCTAGTACCTTTATCATGAAGAGGTGTTGGATTTTGTTAAAGGTCTTTCATGAATCAAATGGGATGATCAGATGCTTTTTTTTATTTTATTTTGTTTGTATGATACAAAATCACATTTACTATTCTTAAGGGTAAGTTGCATGCCCAGCAATAGATAGTCAACCAAAAAGATGAATCAGTGACATATTTAGAAGTTTCTTGTATCATAATGTCATGTCAGAGCTTTTCCTCTTTTTAAATTTTATCTCATATTTTATATTTATTATATTTTGCTTATATATATTTTTCTTTTTATCCTTTGGGTCCTTTGCATAGAATTAATACTTCCAGTTTAATATTTGTATGGGATTCCTGAGAGTGTGAATGTGTGGGTCTATGTTTCTTTTGTCTTTCCCTGGGCTTCTTTTCTCTTGATTGCTTATATTGTTCAATTTGATCTGTCAATATTTGTTTTACTTTTATCATGTATTACATTTTATTTCATGATTATTCCATAGCTGCCTGTTTTATAATGAGAGACAGAAAGAATATAGATCTGAATTGGAGGTTAGATGGGGATGAACTGGGTTTAGTTGAGGGAGGGGCATCCAAAATCAGAATATATTGTGTGAAAAATATATTTTCAATAAAAATAAAATAAATTATAGGATTTAATTATCTTCAACAGTAACAAAAGCATAATAATAATAAATAATTAAAATAAATAGAGGTATTTATCCAAAAGTTAATGAACCATACACAAAGATAATTTATAGAAAATGTGTTGAGTCAAATTAGAGAAATCTATATGAGTTTGGTTTATTTTGTACATGGATAAGAAGCCTGACACACATTTCAAGGGTGGGCTCCTATAAGAGAAGACACAATGGAAAAGTCCATAGGGAGGAGCAAACCTCCCAGCTCTGAAGTCTTGAGT
Source organism: Microtus ochrogaster (assembly GCF_000317375.1). Taxonomy (NCBI): domain Eukaryota; kingdom Metazoa; phylum Chordata; class Mammalia; order Rodentia; family Cricetidae; genus Microtus; species Microtus ochrogaster. Next base: position 99,182,393 of record NC_022009.1, read on the forward strand.
ATTTTACAATTTGGAGCTTAACTATTACAGAGGAAATATTTCCTAAAATATTTGAATAACTGAATATCTGAAACTGTTGTACATTGAAGCAACTTAAAGGTGTTTCTTTACTTGTTTTTTTTAGAAAAATGAAACAGCCTAATAAACCTTCCATGAAATTACATCATAATATGATATTGCCATCTTTCAATAAATGTGTACAAGTACAGAAAGCAAAAGAAATGAATGAAAACAATAATATGGCTATCATGGAAATCCATTTGTACAGTAGAAGCAACAGTTCATTTTCTAGTACTTAGCAGAGTGAACACATTCATATCATCACTGGTTTAAACCAGATTGTTAGCTATCATCATTCTTAGAAGGAGCTCAGGAGAGCTGTCTACTAGTAAGTAATATGGTGGCTATTACAGAAAAACTGTTGCATATAATTTTCCAAGGCATAAGTCACAATGCAATGATGCTAAAATTCCCATTTTTCTACAAAAGATAAACAAGATATAGTTAATATATGTCATTGTTGCTAATATTTCTAGCTTCAAATATCATTGTTGATACATAGGTGAGTTTCCTGAAGTTTAAAATTATATATAGAAATTTAGTATACAATATGTAATATGACTTGTTCCTTTTCTGTTATCAGTACATAGTTATTCCATAGTGGTGTGGGAGGTCTTTCTGTCTATGTGTTGCTTTTCATTGGTTAATGAATAAAGAAACTGCCTTGGCCTGTTGATAGGTCAGAACTTAGGTAAGCAGAGAAGACAGAACTGAATGCTGGGAGAAGAAAAGAGTCAGATAGATGCCATGGATCCACTGGAGACAGACGCTGGGAATTTTACCCAGTAAGCCACTGCCACGTGGCAATACACAGATTAGTAGAAATGGGCTAAATTGAGATGTAAGAATTAGTCAATAAGAAGATAGAGCTAAAGGGCCAAGCAGTGTTTTAATGTATACA
>NC_022009.1:99184268-99215020 GCF_000317375.1 Microtus ochrogaster
AATCAGGGTTCCCTGACCTGTGGGAAGTCCAAGGACCACCCACCTCCATATGCTGAAGACAGTGGCATCTGAACTGAAAGTTACTCTCATATAAAATTATAAAAAGATGCATTTCCAGTATGTGCAAATTCATCTTTTTATAATTTTATATGAGAGTAACTTTCAGTTCAGATGCCACTGTCTTCAGCATTATATTCTTTTACTGTTTTCTTTTTATTTTCCAGCAAGGCATTAGATCCCCACATGGACTGTGGTAATAGTGACAATGTTTTAATTTGCTTTCTTGGAAGTTACTAGTATTATAACTCTTCTTGATTCACATTTGTTTGTTTCAGAGTTTGGATAGAAAATGTTTATATTTTACTATGTCAAAGACCAGGGAAGTTACAGAACTTTTGTAACAAACACAGAATATATTAAAAACACACACAAAATCTTAGCTAATTATTTAAAACATTATGCAAGTGGAGATTTTATTTGATAGTCTTTTTACTATAGCAAAGTATTTATTACAAATATAGAGAACTTTGGTATTGCCACAAATCTGTAGAATCATTTCTATATATCCAAGAGTATATAGAGAAACACATTTGAAAAAATTATTCAAGGTATTCTCAGCTACTCAAATCTACTGCAAAAAATCATACATCAATGTAAAAATCATGTGTGTACATAAATTTATGGTTTACATCAAAGTCTTCCTTTGAAGACAAGTGACAATATCTCCTTAATGGAAGTTATTGTTTTGCCTTTTTGTTTAAAAAAACTTTCCTTTTATTGTGAGAAGCTGAAGTCATTCACACTCAGAAGCTATGATAAAGAAAGGAAGAAATAAACCACTTATTGGAGAAAAAATATTAGTATTTTTAATTATTCATATTTAATATTTAATTATTCATAAATACATTCAATAAAAAAATCTGCAGTAATATTTCTAAGGAAGCGAGAACATCTTCACATATATTTCTCTCTCTTTCAACCCTTTGCTCTCATCACAAAGTGACTTCTTTTCCTTTGTGAGATATTTTCTGTCAACCTCAGCCTGCCCCGTGACAAAAATGCACTCAGTTCCTTAATAGACTTTGATACATCTGCGCTATTCTCTGTGTCCTGATGTGTGTCTACTTACAACATGGAAAAGAAACTTCAAAACTGGGCTTCACTCATCACAGTAATTGGTATTGCAGCCTTTTAGTTCAGATAAATTATTGTTAATGTGATGGGCAGCTAACATTAGTGTCAAATTAACAGAAATTCCAAGGAGTGCTGCATGCTGGAATTTGCACAATTTTCATCAGAATCTAAAGGCTTTCCCAAAATTGATGATCAGGGAGCAATGCACACATATTAGTATACTTAATATAACATTTTGGAGATGTCATTTTAAATGTTGCATTCTAATATTTTAAGCCAATGATCTGCAACTTAAGATAATGATATGTGAATTTAAGACACAAATAATTTATGTGAAAACATGGCTCCTCATAATTATTAGTTAGCCTGTATATGGACAAAAGAAAATCATTTTGATATTTAAAAATGGTACTGAGCTGGGCAGTAGTGGCACATGTCTTTAATACCAGCACTTGGGAGGCAGAGGCAGGCAGATCTCTGTGAGTTTGAGGCCAGAATGGTCTACAGAGCTAGTAACAGAACAGGCTCAATAGCTACAGTGAAACTCTGTCTCAAAAACAAAAAAAAACAAAAAAACAAAAAACAAATAAAACTAAACAAAAGATGGTACTGAAATGTGTTCCTTTATTTTCAGCTGCTTTTGCTGATGTCTGCTTCAGGGTTTCAAATTCACTGATCATGACTCTTTCCCAAAGTCTTCCAAATATTGTCATATGTGTGGTTAAACTAACAGAAAATGTTATTGAGAAACTCAAGGGGTATTTCAAAGTTCTTATCATGAGGATAGATGTGGTAAGACATCCCTGTGATGCCTACACTGAGAGTTATAGGCAAGGGGAGCGTTGCTGCATGCATGGATGAGACTAGGTTGATCTATAGAAGAGATCCAAGTCAATCTATCTCAAACAAAAGAAAACAACACAGAGAAAGTATATAGGCTCCATCCCTTACTTAGGAGTATTAACAGTGGAAAATTTCTTGGTAGGGAAGAATAACTCTTTACTGAGGATATGGCCACTTGTAGGTTTGCAGTGAATGACCTGCACTCGCACACACATAGAGGAAAGTAACTGGCCTTACTAAGGTACCAAAAAGTAAAAGGAGTTGAAAGCATGATAGAGAATGTATGGGAGGAGTAGAAGGAGGTAATGTGGGGTAGATATAGTTATATTTTGTTGTAATATTATCATATTTCATTCTATGTATGTCTGAGATTTGTAAAAATAAAATTTTTAAGTTAATATCATAATGAAATAAGTATATAGCAAGGTTGACATTTAAACTAATTCTATAGAAAAATGAAGTGAAATTAAGCTGGAGAAATGCTTCAGCCAGCAATGTATCTGTCACATGATCCCCAGATCTCATCTGGGAAGCTATCAGTCAAGGTGATACAAGATTGCAGTCTCAGAGTTGGAGACCAAGATAGAGTTTGAGAGTAATCTGAGCAGCCAGCATAGTCTATTAGGTAAGATATGGGTTGGTGAGGAACTCTACCTCTAAAGGAATGTTCTTCACTCCTGAGGAACCATCCAAGACCACCCTCTGTACTACATATGCACACGTACAAATATGCCCACACACATGCCCACACACATGCATACACACACACACACACCTGCCCACAGTTATAACATCATACATACCTATATGCACACACATACTTTTACAAGCCCCCTAAAAGAAATGAGATGACATCAGAAACATTTCTTATGAATAGTGAACTGAAATTACCAGTTATATGTTAACAAATTTATGTTACCTCTGAGGTGTATCTGTGAATCTGAGGAGCTAAGAAGCCCTTGGCCACATAAAGAGCTTCTCTAAGTATGAGCATCAGTCATTCCCTGAGATGAGAAGGCCATTGCTTTGAAGATGGTAAGAAGACCATAGTGGTAGAAGAAGAGAAATGTAGAGCTGTGCTCCTGTGAAATGGTGGCTCCTGAGTGAGTGAGTCAGGACACAGCAGGCCATCAAATGTGGTACGGACGACATAGCAGGTCATGCTGCTTGGTAAAGAGAAGTAGACAGCTTGCCTCTACTTGGATGAGGATGTTCTCAAGAGATCCTCATCCAAGTTCACAGTTAGAGTTGGCTATCACACACACCAACTCAATTATGCTCCATTTTCCCAATGAGAAAAACTTTGCCACCAATGCTGCTGGAAAAGATCTATGTTTAAAAGTAGAAGACAAGAAAGTATAACAGTCAGAGGAAGCAAGTGTTTATATTATGCCATGGTGGCGCCTATGTGCTTTCTGCTTCTAGAGACAGAGTTTCTATATTTGTGATGTCAATGTGAATTTTTTTCACTAAATTGCTTCCCTTGAGTTTCAACGTTCAGATCAGTAAGTCTCCTGTTAAAGGAAGAATTGCTTTGTGAGTGCCTACCTATAAGACTTGCAAACTACTTAGACAAGAACCCCAACAAGCCTACTGGGGACATTAGCAGTCGTAGTAAATTAATTCAGTATTTGAAGGCTCTTAGAAAGAGGACAAATCTAGAGACTATGAGAAATATCTTATTTCCTGGGACTCAGCAGTGGGAATATGACCTTACTAGGAAATTCACACGAATCAAGTGTCCTGGCTGAACATGGACTAGTCTGATAACAACACATTAACTGTAGTGTGGTACACAATGTGTCAAGGTATCATTGCAAGTGAGTACTCAATCAAAGTGTTTATCTCTACCCTGGGAAGAATAGCCTAGCAGTGTACATCTCTGAATAATTCTAGTTAAGGACCAGAGTGTTTCATCATCAACAATCTAAACTACAACACCAAAGTTGTATTTAGTGTATCCGGGGTTGACACAGAGGTTGGAAGACATGCAGATGGCAGTATCTGTATGTACAGTTTCCTAAGCCCCACACTAAAGGATGAAGATAAACTCTAAAAATTTCTCTTCTCAAAACTGCTGTGATCTCCTCCTAAGATGAAAACTTCTTCAGCATGATTGATGTTATTAAAGTGGTCATGGTGTTTAAGCATTTCCCAAAGCTACTTGGAGTTGAATGTTTTATGGAGTCCATACAAATACTGTAGTTCTGGCATGGTTGATAACTAAACCTTGAACCCTATTTTCATAGACGCAGCCATAATAGAGTTCATCTTTGATCCAGAATCCAGAGTAGAGAGCCATGCTCCTGATCTGGAAAGGATGAGTACATATTGATCACAGTTATTCATGAGTTCTCTATTGAATGGAAAAATCCACCAAACCTTGAAAATATAAAAGCATCTGCCTCAAAATAAAAATTACAATATTCAAAATTTTCCATACATGGAGGTCTTATGGATAAAGACATTTTAATCTTGGAAAAGACCACATCAGTGATGGGATAATCTCTTTATGGAGTTTATCCTTGTTTTTCAGTGTGGTATTCAGGATAGGGACATGCAGACATTGAAACCTGCCTCTGCCTCCTGACTGCTGGAACTAAAGGCACATTACCACCATACCCGAAAGTTTCTTAAACATAAACAACTTGTTAAAGCTCATAAGAAAATGAGTAAAAGGAATGAAGGAAAAAAATAGTGAAGAAACATAAAGAGAAGACAAATGTCCTGGCATGAACTGAACCTGTGATATTTAAATCAAAATGATATATTCTAAGGATACGAAGAGATAAAAATGAAAAAAAAAAGGATGGGAAGTAGAAAAAGACAAAATTTCCTCAGTAAATTGGGAGCATGGGGACCATCAGAGAGGGTTGAAGGGAAGAGGAGAGGAAGGGAGGAGAACAGAGAAAAATGTATAGCTCAATAAAATCAATATAAAGAAAACAAAAGAAAAAAGGAGGAAACCCAGAAAGCATCTGGTTGAGCAAAATTCTTGGTTATTATGGGAGCTATTTCCCATAATGGAGAAAGAATACAATATTCCAAAATATTATGCCTTCACCTTCGCTAGGGCTTCAGCACCTGGGAAGACTCCTACATAGAATATTTCTCTCATTAGTAGGTTGACTAGGCCGTACCAACAGTAACTTCTTTGAGAATAAAAACATCCCCTGTTCAGAGTATTATATGCTCCTATTGGTTTGATTTTTAGCTGCAATGTTGTTGTAAGTGGACGTTCTATCAGCATGCTCTCAAAGGGACTGACATTGTGCAGAAGAACATGGCAATACCACTGTTAGGTTGACTAAACAAGCAGAAGTAGATCGGTAGATATGAACTATATTCCGTGTGGGGCAAATAGAAAATAAAAGAGCAGAGAGATATGCCCCAACTGAAGAATGAGAAGGTAGTGAAGGTAAAAATCACAGTCTATAGTAGAGTAATCTTGGAAAAAAACTTGAACTTCTCTATTGCCAAATATCCCTCCATTCTTCCTGATTTCAGTGAAGAAGAGAATCAGGGAATTAGAAGGGGAGGAACAAAGGTCCATCATCTGGATTCTCTTCATGAAAGGGACAGAATTTAAAGCATTGCCTCTTTCACTGAGCAATAGAATATTCCAAGGCAATGTAACTTCAGATGAAAATAAAAGATTCACTATCCCTGGCCTTTTTAGTAAATAAAGGAAAATCTATCAATTTTGTATCAATATAGATACAAAATGTAATTTAACATCATCTCCTTGCTCAGGAGGAGCAAGTAAACTGACGATAACATTTAAGTAGTTATTTTTCCTGTAATGATGAAGACTGCCACTAACTAATCTGCTACAAATGGTACTGGGCATGGAGTAACAAAGTATGGTTTTTCTGTGTGCCCTTGTTCTTATTTTAGACAGCATCACAGCACTTGGTATTCCCAGTCCTGCAATTTTTCTACAAGGGCTACAGAAAGCTGAGCTTGGGCTCTGGTATGCCTGGTTTGACTTCTCTCATCTGGAAGTCCTTGTCATGCTAATTCTACCTTAACCTTCAGTAAAAGGAACTTCAAAGACTCAGCATTGGTCACTATTTCAGGATTGCCCACCAGTCTCTCCAAAATATATCTTACTTTACTTTAACCTCCTTTCATTAAAACTTGCTTAACTTTGCCTATGATCTGCAGATAGTTCTTGGTGTGGAAAGGAGTAGACTTGCCTCCATGTACCTGGTGAAGGAAGGTCATTGGTTAATTAATAAAGAAACTGCTTGGCCCTGATAGGTTAGAACATAGGTGGGTGGAGTAAAGAGAACAGAATGCTGGGAGGAAGAGGAAGTGAGGTAAGATGCCTCAGAGAGACGCCATGCAGCTCATCACCAGAGCAGATGCAATGAAGCCCCGACCCAGGGTGGACGTAGGCTAGAATCTTCCTGGTAAGCCACTGCCTCATAGCACTACACACATTAGTAGAAATGGGCCAAGCAGTGTTTATATGAATACAGTTTGTGTGTCATTATTTTGGGACATAAGCTAGCTAGGCGGCAGGGAGCTGGGTGGCAGGAATGCAGCCCACAGCTCCTACTACATGTACCCAAGGACTGAAATGAGTTTCCAGCCCTCTTGTTAGACATAGTAGTTGTTTTATCTGAATATCATCATTGTAATAGGGGCCTGGAATTAAACAATGCTGAAAATTTGCCTTTTAAGTTTAATTTTTTTTAGATTAAAAACATTTAAGCATCCACAGGTGTACCTAATATAGTTGCTGAGCTATGTAAACACAATATAATACATCGAGGAGTCAGTGACTTTCAAAGAGATAATGCATTTTGCTTATTAAAAAGATGTGGGTGTTGATTACAGCCATTGAGTGGGCAATGGCCACTGTTTATACATTAGCCATGGTTCTTCATATTCCCTTGGACCATATCCTTTGAAATTTGACATAGCATTTTAATCTCTATTGCTCAGTGCTTTAACTCTCAGGTGGGTATGAAGAATGCTTTACCCAACATTAATATAATAAAAGTGATGAGACTAGACTGTAGTGTCATGTCTCAGCAAGGAATAGCCTGTGTGTCAGTCTTTGCATCCTTTCCTCTGTGCAGAGTTCTTTCACTCCTCTCGAGAGACCCTGGTCAGTTGCAGCAGCTGAGGCCCTAGACAAGTGAGAAAACACATGTGGACATCCCTGCCAGTTGGCGACAGATATCCTGGCAAGATGAAGCTCTTCCAAGCTCTCTCATACAACAAAACCAGTTTGTGGATCCCTAGACTGGTGAGCCCAGATAAATGTTTATCCCTGTTTGCCAAGGAAACTTTGTTGCTAACTGGTAACTAAAATTATTATATATTAGGTAATTACTTATGGACATTTCAACAGACCAATGAAGACAGAAAAAATATCGCTGCCATCTCAGCGAAGGTGTTCGACTCTTTCCTCCTCCAAATAATACTGGGAAGCAGTGGACAACTCATCAATGCATCCTACAGTGAGTATTTTCTTATGAGAATGTAAAGAGCAAGAGTTTGACTCACAGAGTCGTTTTAAGGTTTAACCATGATAATGTATCAAACTACACAGCCCAGTGTTTGGCACTTGTTATATGCTAAATAAGTTAAGAGTATTTTCCTGCTCTTTTAAAAATAATTTATAAGCTGTTTCTGCATAATAATAAAACTTTTAAATGGATCTTAGCATTAAAATTGTATGGCATAAACATATTATTATGTGTCAAAATTATACTTATAAATTATTATTTTAAACATACTTAAGTAAATGATAAAAACATACAGGCTCTCTAGCACCCTGTAATTTTCTCAAGGGCAAAGATGATGTTACAAGCAACTATTTTATTTCTATCACTTAGCATATGTGTGGCCAGATTGTAGGTGCCTTGCAAGTGTTTGTTGGATTGAACCTATGCATAATAACATGAAACAAAGTCATCATTTTTGCTGCCATCATTTTTCTGGTTGAAGATATAATTAATGTAAGCTAATATCAACATTAATTAAATAAAAACATTACCTAACTCATGGTGGCCACTCACTAAGCATTTATGAATTGGCTATGAAACCAAATAGAAAAACATGCAAAGGTCATGGAAATTAGGTAATTAGCTTTTCGGAGGTGAAGAGGGCAGGATGAATTATTCAACACAGTTTCTGTATTTCTAAATAATCATTACATGATTTATCAAATATCAGCAGAAAAGACTATTGAAGTTTGTGAATAAACACAACTAACAGGAATAGCAATTTGCCAAAAATTTAAAAGTAGTATAGAACACACTGAAATAAATGTATTTTCTGTTCTCACTATATATTTTTCCTATACCAGGAAAGCGAGAAAACAGTTGACAATTACTGTGTCTTTTTTTCTTTGTTGTACGAGACATCATTACATACTGATTTTAGTATGGTGTTTTAGTTTATGGCTTTTTGTAGGCAATTAGAATAATACAATCATTGAAAATTTTGTTTTTCCTCATATGTCTCTTTTATCTTATAATTGTGCCTGGTCATAGAAGAATCCCAATTTATAAATTAATGTCTACTTTCACATTCTAATAGCTGGAGGGTCTTATTTATTCACCCCTTAAATCATAACATGCCATGTATAGATTTATTCAAACATACAACTAAGAGTGTCCCATGCACTCGTTCACTGAATGGTGTTCTAGTGAGCTGTATTTTCAGATTTACATAACCAAAGATCCGCTGGGAAGAACGAACCATAGCTGTTGTATTGCCAAGTCAAACTGACCTGTGGTCATGGAGAATTCTCTTGATTACTTATTGGTGTGGGATGGCCGAGTTTACTGAAGGAAGTGATTTCTCTGGGCAACTGTTCCTGAGTTGTGTAAAAAAAAAGGGACTGAGCATCAGTGAGAACGGACAAGGCAGTTAGTAGCCTTCCTTCAGGGTTTCTGCTTCGGTTTCTGCTTCAGTCCCTGCCCCTGACTTTCCTCAATGATGGAATATCACCTGCTATTTGAAATCAAATAAACCATTTTCTTCCCCCTAAGCAGCTTTTGCCCACATTTACCCCACAACAGAAAAGCACCCAGGGAAAATGGATGGTATCCAGCCCTCTGTCCTGTCCTGTTTGAATGCCTGTCTTTTGACATCATTTTGTCTTTTGGTAAATTTTTGGATCTAGGTGTTACCATTTGATTTTTCTTGACTTAACACTATAAAATCAGGTAACAGTACTTCCTATATGACATCCAAGAGAAAGGCATTAACCATGGTTTGTGCTGATTTTAAAAGAATAATCAAAGAAAGTCATTTTGGGGACAACTTCTTAGAAAAACCTTGAAGCAAATGATATAGTCACAGTAGTTAGTATAAACCAACTGTGCAATAATCAAAGTTAAAAATGTAACTGGATAACATATTTAAAATTTCATAGGGAACCATGTATTACATAGTATCAAACCTTATGAAAATGTCACTTTTGGTCAAGTTTACAAACAGAATGGTTTTAATTCCTGTCTGTTTCCTGACTGACACTTGTTACTCTGATCTTGTAAAACGATGACACATTGAATCATTTCAAGTTCTTGCTTAAACTGGAAGAACAAGACATTTTAGAACGGAGAACTGATGCACTGGGTAATTGACTGTGATGGAAGATTCATAAAAGGTGGGTGAACACACTATTGTGGAGGCAACTACAGAGTCCAGAAATGATTGTTACAGTTTACACTTCTCCAGAGACATGTTGCTTGCTCGACTGACTTCACAATACCTGCTGTTGGTAAGAAACACAAAATAAATTGTCTCATTTTCAGAATTACTGTCTCCAATAGAAGCCTTTTTTTAAAATCTCACAATAACTCATTACCAAATAAAACCTGCTAATTCTAAGGCCCGTGCAAAGCGCTCAAGCCAAGCTGCACCTTTCAAAGGGCCAGGCTCCTTCAAAATACTTTGCTATATGTGATCTTACTATTTTCTTCCTTCTGCTTTACAAAAATTATGCTCTGCTTTAGTTGTATTCAGTGTATTGTTTAAGGAATCGTGTTTTTTCACTCATGTTGTTATTGGGAGTGGTTCTTTTTACAGGTTCAGCCAAAGTTCACATTAATAGAATCTCCTGCCAAGGAGCTCCTTAAGTGATGAGACTGGTACTCTTGCCATTCCTCTTATGCCTCTGTGTTTGCAATTTGTATGGATGCCTCCGGTGAAATAAGCAGCTATGGGGCCCTGAGCATAAGCTGAAAGCTACACGCTCAGGTGTCCAAATAAAAAGAGGAAAATCCTGCTAGTAACAATTCCATGATGTCTTGGAGTCTCAGTGCGAATATCTTAACTGGTCTTTTGTGTAGATAGCAAAAGTTGAATTTTTTATATTAATCCACAGGTATACTCAATCTTATTTGCTAGATCCAGGTATGATATCAAGAAGAAAAGAGGAAATAGAAATACACACACATATGTGTGTGTGTGTGTGTGTGTGTGTATGTGTGTGTGTGTGTATGTGTGTGTGTGTATCTCAAAATGACACAAGAGGACAGGAGTTTTTTTTGTACGTCAGTTGGCTTCAGCTTTACAAATGCCCAGTGAGATGACTCAGTGGACAAAACAGCTTACTGCTTTGCCTGAAAATGCTAAGTTAGATCACTACAAGTTACATGGTGGAAGGTGAGACCACATACTCAAAATTTGTCATTTGACCTATGATTGCATGGTACTGTGTATTCACAAGCATGTCGACATGGATACACACATATGCATACATATTCACTGCCAAAAAATAAATGAAATTTAATGTTTAAGGAAGAAATTGAGCCATCATTCAAAATTTAAATGGAAATCCTTGACTGTTTTATAGAAAAGTTTTGTTTAAGAGAATAATAATTAACTACCAATGGATCTTACAATTCTGAAAAACAATATAAATGAAAGGTTTTAATTTTAATCAGTTAAATGGAACTAGTTTTGTTTTATACTCTCACCAAAGTCAGGATCTTCTGAAATAATGATAATGGATGCAATTATTGTGAAATTTATAATTTTAAAACAGTTATCAGCAATTATCTGGCCAAATGTAATCAGAAATATAAATAACCTTCTGATAAAGCTCAGTGAATATAATTGTCTTTATTGAAAGGACTTTTCACATATCAAAGTCTGATTAAGACATGAGATAAAATAATTATTTATCTTGAGAAGTAGGGATGCACAACTTTCATCCCAGCACTCTGGAGGCAGAGGCTGATGGATCTCTGTGAGTTTGAGGTCTACCTGGTCTACAGTGCTAGTTCTAAGACAGCTAGAGTTATACAGAGAAACCCTGACTCACTAAAAAGGAGAATCATTTTTAAAGGTGAATTCTCAAATATGAAATTGCTGACTTGAAAAACCAAATAACAACAATGTTACTGATGTGTTTAAACATGAGTAAAGTGTTTACCATCCAAGTGCAAGAACTGGAGGCTGAATCTTTAGAGCCCATCTAAAACTAGACTGGATGTAGTTATGTGGGTCTGTGTGGGCAGAGACTGTTTGTTTCCCGGCTGCCCAGACCCGAATAATAACACAGAAACTATAGCAATTACAACACTGTTATAGCTCAAGCGTATTTTTGGCTAACTCTTATATCTTAAATTAATACATAATTCTTGTCTGTGTTAGTCATGTGGCTTGGTACCTTTTATCAGTGAGACATTTTTATATTGTTTCTTCTGTGTCTGTGTGATGTCTGCAGACTGAGCCTTTTCTCTATCCAGAATTTTTCTATTCTGGTTGCCCTGACTATACTACCTGCCTGGCTACTAGCCAATTAGTGTTTTGTTAAACCAATACAATTGACAAATCTTTACAGGATACAAGACCATTGTCCCACATTAGGTCTGTAACCCCAGACTTTTAAGAGAAAGAATAAATTAGAGACTCTAGTAAAATCAGGAGTTCCTGTCTCAGTGTAGAAAGGATGTAACAAGACTGATCCCCAAGGTTGTTCTGTGTATGACATTTGTGCATATGTCTTGGCACATAAACACACACAGAGATTATAATCATATTTATCATCATCATCATCATCATCTTGAAAATTATTAATCTTTGCATTAGGCAAAGTTGTACTTGGAAATGTGTGTGTTGTCTTCCGTGCCCTGTTCTTATTTCATGTCACTAACTAAAGGTTGTGCATTACACATGCAGAAATAGAGTTAGAAAATAAGTAGATGAAAAAGAGTTAATTCATCATATTAGTATAACAAGGTATATGATATGTCATTAAAAGAAAAGCAATTGAACAAGAGTTATATCTGGAATGCAGTACATGAAAAATGCATCACTACGCTCTCTTGTCATATTTACAGAACACTCTTTTCTAAAAGGACAGGTGATATGAACACTTTAATTCTTAGGTCCTATAAATGTGCTAGGATGTATCCTTGCAGAGTTGTCACACACTGCGGTCTGTAAATGACAAGCAGGGTGACATGGCAAATAGTGCTTCTGATGCAGAAATAATTGTTTTGAATGCTGAGAAGCCAAAGGACAAAGAGGACAAGGTATGAAAATAAAAATTTAACATTCTAACAAGTATGACAGATACTTTGAGAAAGCACTCGGTAGGAAGGGCTTTGCCATTTCACTATGGAAATTCTTCACAGTGTCCTAGACTTAGACCTTGGAAATAAAATCATATTGTGCTGTAACATTCCAAATCCTGAATTCCATGAGTTTCTACCTTATCACAGTTGTTCCAAAACAGTGTGCCTGTCATGGAGCTGGAGTTATATCTGTTTTTAAGAACACTTGCTGATCTTACAGATGATCTACGTATGGTTCCAGTTCCCACAAGGTAGTTCACAACCATCTATACCTTCAGCTCTGTAGTTCCAGTAATCTCAGTTGGCACCAGACACCCATGCAAGTAAAACATGCATATACATCAAATAAATAAGTCTAAATAAATGTGTCTTCTTTATAAAGCATGTTATTAGGTTTTTAAGAAAATTATGTGTTATAGTATAAAAGAAAGACAAATAGATATCATCCTTGCAAAAAAAAAAATCAGATCTTGTTTACACTTGCAGATAGCAGTGTTTGCCAATATGCTTAAGTTATTCTCTAAAACAGTCTGACAAAGGTGCAAATTAAGCTTCACATGAAATAAATAAACTGTACACTTCACAATGTAATTCAATTAAAGTGTGCAATCAGTATAACCATGAAATTCCCAAGCTAATCACAGATAGACATTTAAAGCCACATGGAAATGTCTCGATCTCTTTTCTAGACTATCATGTTTTAGTTCAAATGAATGGATCTTGAAATAAAGCTCATTGAATCATAGGTTTCGAATTCATGGAATCTATATATTTATATTTTCATTTTTCCACTTTGATATGATGCACTTCTTCATAAACAAGAGATATGAAACAGATAACCAGTAACCTTGCAGGGGATTGTAGGAACATTGATCAGTGATAACTAGTATTTAACAGGTATGATTCCTGATGGGAGTGCCCCACCGGGCAAGGCCGTGGGGTCACTGGCTGTAGATAACTGTTTGTCTTTCTCTGTAATTTCTCTTATAGCTACATCATTTCTTCACTTAGAACAATTGTGGGGTTGTATCCATAGCCCTTTGTTGATGTCTTTTATACTTATTGGGCACACATATAGCTGTGGATGGTTAGAAAATTGATCCTGTACAGTTATGATGAATAGAAATAATACCTGGATATTTTACATTTCTCAGACTGACATAGGATTCTCAGTCACAAAGACAGCCTTTTACACAGACAAATAATTTTGGACATCAGAACAAATTCAAAGCAGGGTGATTGCCCCAGGGGACAAATATCTGGTTGTCACTAGAGACAATTACATGAGGTCATTTTCCCAGGTGTTGTTTTGCTGACTCAAAGTCAGAGTTTGAAGCAACTTTAGTCAGCAGGTATTCTCCAACTTCAAGGTTCAGCCAATTGTTTATGGTCTGGGAACCCTCACCAACTTAGAGCTTTGTGCAAGGGTCAATGTGACACTGCTAGCCTAAGAGAAACTAAGTGACTCACCTTGTGTTATGAGAATAGGTCAGGTCCTGAAAATGTAATTTACGATTATTCAGAGTTTGGCTGTGTAAAGAGAGATGCAGTGTGGTGGTATGGAGAGAGATGGCTGTGTAAAGGTGCATGACAGATACTGCAGAACATGAAGGTGTGTGTGTGTCTGTGTGTGTGTGTGCTGAGTGGGACATGAAGAAGGAGCGTGAGAGAAGTATGAGCGTGCACCAGTGAGACTGAGTGAGTGAAGAGTGTGTGAACAATGTAGAAGAAGGACTTGTATGTGTGTGTGTGTGTGTGTGTGTGTGAGAGAGAGAGAGAGAGAGAGAGAGAGAGAGAGAGAGAGAGAGAGAGCTGTGTGAATGAGCTGCGGCTAAGTAGAGATGCTGCACATAGGAACTGTCTAAAGTGCTGGATATTCTTTGAGTCTTCTCCATCACTAATCTAAATTAAAGGACACATTCATTTTTTTTTTCAGGAAAGCCACCAACAAATCCCAAGACATGAAAACCAAAAGAACAACTCCTATTACAAAGGACTTTCATGACTGCTAAGTGGTGTAGTAGATAAAAACAAACAAACGAAAGGTTTGACCACAACATCAAAAAAAAAAATCTGTGAATAGACCCAGAGACCAAAACAGAGAAACCATGGGCTAGAAGGGGGTGAATTTATTATCAGGAACCATGATAAACTAGTTGATGATGTTATATCAGTAAATTTTCCTAACAAAGACAATAAAGTGAACTTTCAAACACGAAAAGGACTCAGAAACATCTCAGACAAACTAATTGAACATTTTACTCAAAAAATAATGAACAAACCAAACAAGTGAACAAATAAAACATAACAATAAATAAGACTCAAAGATAGTAAATGGAAAAATAAAATATTTCAGGACAAAGATTCATGAAAGAAATTAAAAATCATTAAGTTGAACAAAATAATCCAATCTCATGGAGAAATATAGCATATTATACATAGATGGCCACCCTGCATTTGAAGTTATACATACCCTTACACACACACACACACACACACACACACACACACACACACACACACACACACAATATTTTAAAACATAACTTGGCTTTAATATTTCAGCTATTTCAACCCACCACATTTTAGGAGAGGAGTTTGAAACCAGGCAGCAAGAGTATTCAATTGTTGCTGAATAGTTTTAAAGCCTGTGATTAATATATTACTCAAAATTAACATTAGTGGAAAATTTTAGCAGACAAATATTTCAAGAATGGAGTACATCACCCTAAAGCTGCTGTTTCAATCATTTCAGGCAACTTTAACAGCAATTCAGGGTTTTAAAGTCTAGTTAGAAACAAGGGTAGCTCTTCGCCACAAAGAGTAGATTTGTAGGAGTCAGGAGATAGAAATGGGTGGGGGTAAGGAAACTATTATATAATGAAACGGGCATATGACTGCTGATTCTGTTAGAAAGCATCAATTCTTTACATGGGCCCACAAGGTACCTAAGAGTGAAAAGAAAGTCACCCATGTTGGCCTGCAATCTGTGCCATTTTTTTTTTTTTTTGCGTGACTTTGAATGAAAGCAATGCCATTAACTACTATTCACCTGAGTTCTGGGAAGAATGCTTCAGAGTTCGGAGGGCTGATGCTGCCACAGGGAGAACTGTCCACCCAAGACAACACTCTAGAGAGACATTCTGCTCCCTTGTGAGCCATCTCCTCTCTAGGCATCAAGGACTTCTTCAGACACCCTTGTGGGTTCATATCTAAGACCATAATGAAGGAGATCACACCTAGACCAGGTCTTCATAATTAGTTATGAATTTTGTTCCTGTACCCATTTTTTTTTTCATTTAAATCTATATCTCATGCCAGTACCACAAAGTTAGACTTGAGGTGACTGGACACTTTTATTTTGACTCTCATCACTGTGATCACATTAAATAATCCCCTTCCACCATTCTTTTTGATTCTATGTGTCTGTAAGTAGTGTAGTGAAGGTGAACAGAAAAGTCTACCTTATGTGGAAAGACTGAGTCATCTCTTTGACCCTAGAAGTCCAGTTTCAGTGACAGATGTGGAGATCATTATCAGTGTCTTAGCTGAGTATATGCCTCAATTTAGGAAATGGTTCAGGCAGAATCAAGATTATAAATTCTGTAGAAACGCAATTAAGTGCTGTTCATATGCTTGTACTATATTAGCAAACTAGGGCAAAGTAAATATAATCCATTCCTTGTTAACAAATCTATATACAATTTGAATGCAATTACTGTAGAATAGAAAACTTGAATGTAAATTACCTGCAGAGTACAGTTATAACGTGACTTCAGTTTTGTTCTATCCCAGGGACTGTGCCTTAGCTAGGTGCAATCCTGTCATTCTCATAGGAGAATAGAGATACAGGGGTTTTGGAGAAAGGAGAAAGAACCCTGTGAGAGACAGGAAAAGCCAGGCAAACTGGAGAAGGGAACAAACACTCCAGCTTCCAGTAAGTGGTGTTGCTTGCATCCCCTCCCTCAGGCTTTCGTAGCATTTGCTATATTAAAATAAACCAAAGGTAAAGATAAGGCAGGAGAAAGATAATACAAAATTAAAAAGTAAAATGAAAAATAGATAACATAAAGGGAAATAATTAAAGCAAAGCCTGAGGTGATAAGAAGAAAGTAGGTAAATAAATAATATGGGAACAAAGTAAACACAAGATAAAAGTCTTGTACCAGCGTGAGGAAAGATAAATCAGCTGAGAACAATTAACTGCGAGATTATAAAAACAAAAATACTAAAAGATTAAAAGGAAAAGATAAATATGTAGAACGCATTTTACATGGAGGCAATAATAAAAGGGAATAAACTAGGGCATAAAATGTTAACTGGAATGAAAGAAATGAAATACACGCGTTCCAGTTTCATACACGCATGCATGTGTTTGCTCAAAACTGAAACTGGTGACTGTGTCAGGCATTCTGCACAGAATTGCAAACACCTTCTCTTGACAGCAAGTGCCTCGCAGCACAGTGCTTTGCAAATCCCTTGGGATGTCTCCTGTGCTATCAAGGCTACTGCCTTCCTCTCTGACCTCTCTCTTCAGCCTCACCATGCCATCCTCAGACTTGCTTATCGACTCTCAGATTGTTCCTCACGGTGCGCTGCTGGATACCCACAGAAGCACAAATCCATGTATCCTTGGGGTATTCTCTTCCAGCCAAGTGAGAGCTCTTGCCAAAAGGAGTTAGCATAATACCATTTCGCAGTTTATCTGAGAAATGCAATACTGTTCCTCTTGGCTTCAAAATGTGGCCTGAATTGTGCTGGGTTTGGGGGAGATTTATTAATAATTCCTCTTGTACTGTCAATCATTCCCAGAGAACATAGCCTATGAAATGACACGCTTACCCATGCATTTTCGGTAGAAGACAAAGAAATCCAGACATGGGAGGGTAATGCGGTGTTGTATCAGCTGAAGTGTTCTGTCTCCAACATGACTCTTCATGTGTTTCACCTCTAACGTTTGGCATGCGGCATGAAACAAGTGAAAGTTGTCACAATGGAATCTTAGAACATGCGTAAGCCTCAAGTCACTTCCAAGTTAAAATGCTGTGTATCTAGATTTAAATATGATGTACTCTAAGAATAAACAAAATAGTGATTAAACTTTACTGTGGCCACTGCTTTCCATTTCCTTGTTA
Organism: Microtus ochrogaster; assembly: GCF_000317375.1. Classification (NCBI taxonomy): domain Eukaryota; kingdom Metazoa; phylum Chordata; class Mammalia; order Rodentia; family Cricetidae; genus Microtus; species Microtus ochrogaster. Next base: position 99,201,934 of record NC_022009.1, read on the forward strand.
TGTTAAGACTCACTTGCTCTAGAAAGAGAAAGTCTTGGTAACACACAAATAGGGACATTAAATGTTATAAGAGGATTCTTTTTCAATTTCCCCAGAGAAAGAAGCTGTTTTTCTTTCACAGATGATAAACTGCAGAAGGTAGGACTCAAGCTTCAGAACTAGGTAATATATGCAGTAGGGAAGCAATGGTTTTAGCAAGGAGAGGTCTTATCATTTATATTTATATGCTGGTTGTAAAGTAGACAATTGTAGGTCCAAGAAGAATGTAAACAATTTCTATATTAGACATGGTTCTATTGGTGTGTGTGTGTGTGTGTGTGTGTGTGTGTGTGTGTGTGTTTCAGGAGGGAACTTACTAGGTCTTGAAATTGCAGAGATGGGGTCATCCAAAAAGAGCCTTTTTCATGACAGAGAGGCTGAAAACCCAGTAGCTTTTCAATCCCAGAAAAGAAAATTCCAGCAGTTCCATTCTAGCATTAACAGCCTTCAAGAATCTGTATTTGTTAGTCTTCAGTTTGTAATGGGAGGCTGAGAATGCGGAATTCTGAAGACACTGAGGGTGGAAACTGAGAAACAAAGGGAGGGATGAATTCATCAGCACCGTGGTACATATGCTCTCTCTCTCTCTCTCTCTCTCTCTCTCTCACACACACACACACACACACTCACTCACATGTACACACACAGACACTTGTGCACACAATAAATAAATCTTTTTCAAAAATAATCACAACAGCATTAGAAGTTAAAAACATTGTATTTCAAATACATTGTGCAAAGTGTCAGATCTTAAGGAGTAAATTTTAAATGCCATCTGCGCAAGGAGATTTTTTTTTAATAAATGAGGCAATTTATTAACCCAGCATCCTTTGTCCTAATGCTTCTTGTTGGCAGCTGCCACCTGTCCGGCAATCCTGTCCAGATCTCTGTCCCTGAGGTGTTAGCTTGCGGCCCCCGTCCTGGTCCTTTTCCACCATTTTCAGTCCCTCCAGGGCTTGGAGAACGCGGCGGGCCACACTCTTGGAGCCTCTGCTGAAGTGGCTGGGCCTGACACCGTTTCTCTGCCGTCCTCTATAGATCTTGGTCATGGAGTCAACCCAGGCACCACCAAGCAGGTACAGGTGCCGTGCTGTAGAGGCAGCTCGCGTGTAGAACCAGTTCTCATCATAGTGGGCAAGCTCTTTATGTTTGGCCAGCTTGACTGTGTCCACCCATTCGGGGACTTTCAGCTTCCCGGACTTTTTGAGGAAGGCTCCCAGAGCTCTGACGAACTCCTGCTGGTTAAAGTCTTTTACAGTAACTCCAGGCATCGTGCGGCCTCCGCGCTGCTAGCCAGGGGAAAGGGGGAGCAAGGAGATATTTCTAATCCTTAAAATGATCACATTATTAGAGTCTTGAAGGATGTTGACTTTGAGGGACGAACTCTTACTTTTCTTTCAGAGAACCTGAGTTTGGTTGCCAGCAGCCACATGATGCTGTAAGTCCAGCTTTAGAAAACCCCAGACCCTCTTCTCACCTCTCTGGGTGCTTTCACGTGCACATTTGTACATATGCATATTCAGGCAAAACCTCAAACACAGAAAAAATAAAAATAAATAAATCTTTGAATATATTTATATAATCCTTTTTAACCATCAAAGAAAACATTGCTTATTGGAAAACAATAGTATTATCAAATCATTTATTTTTCAAAAACCATATTTAGGAGATAAGGTATTTGTTTAGCAATTCCTAAAGAGGAAAAAAAAAATAAAGCCCATAATTGTATTCTTGTACACAAAAATGTATCAATGCTACTATCAGAAAGACAAATTAAAACATGTCACAGACAAAAAATTTTTACTATAATACTCGATATTCCTTTTAAGAAATTTCCTAAAGGGAAATATTTAGCTCATAGTCTTTTGCTATTAGTATTCCTTGGGAAACCCAAAAATATAATTTATAAAAGAACATAATCATAGATCATCCTTTTTAAATGTTCTCAATTGGATTAAAAAGAAATAAGGAAAAGGAAGTCGGGCAGTAGTGGCACATGCCTTTAATCTCAGTACTTGGGAGGCAGAGGCAGGCAGATCTCTGTAATTTAGAGGCTAGTGTGATATACAAAAGCTAGCTCCAGGACAGGCTCCAAAGAAATACAGTGCTTGCTGAGCCTTTGGTGTGGCATTGTTCTGTAGACATTAGAAGTGAGCTTCCAAACTTTGTATTTTTTATTGCTTGTGGTTTTCTGTAGTAGTCTACATCTATTTTAAAAAGAAATTTCCATGAGGAGGGCCAAAGACTACATTGATTTTTAAATAAAAGTCTTATTACACAACATTTACCACATTAAGTGCAAAAACTGTCATATTCTTTCCAGTATTTCTCATGTGGCTTGTGAAATTCTTTGCTGTAACAAATCCATTGCTCAATAATCTTTCATCATGAATATTTATTGAGTCATTCCATGTTTTTCTTTTGCTATTGACTGGATAAATTTCACACACTTTTTTTCTGGTACTATGATGGCCTATTAATTGTCTCCTTCTATCAGTTGTAGGTCTCCTACAAACCACTTTTAAAATGTCACAACGGAATAGTTTCAATATTTACGGCAGCATTCCCCAATCCCTAATAGTAGGAGTGGAGGGAACTCTCCTATAACCAACGAGGCCACTTGGTGTGGGGAATGCCTTTCCTCTTGGCTTTCTTTAAACTTATCAGACTTCTCTCTGTGTTTCATCACCCTACCCTCATTTCCCTCCTCTGACTTATTCAGCCTCTCCTTTTGTTTACAAATATCTCTCTGTGATGACCTCTTTCTATTTTGCTTTTCAAGTAAATGAACTATAAACTTAATGATTAGAACTTAATCAATCCATACTAAAGATGGTTTTCAAACTAAATAAATTTGATACACCCTGACTTTTCCTTGTACTTTAATATGAGTCAAAGAACTTTACAAATAGAACAGTCTTTTTCATATGTGTTTGTGTGTGTTCACATGAAGAAATAAACAGGTGAAGGGAAAAAAAGCTAACATACAAATTTGTAACATTGACTTTCCAAATAAAAACATTGAACTGCTTCCTGAACATTTGGTCCCTTAGCACAAATTAAGTAAGAATTAAATCAATTAAAGTCCAAAAGAATTCACTCAGAAATAAATATGTTCGCTACTGAGGTATGTATTCACTGGAAATAAGTTCTTCAGAGGACTAGCAAGCATGAGATTTCTGTAATAGCACATTAGTGAATCTCTCTAGGCTAATAGAGTTTGTCCTTCTAATGAGATGAGTCAAGAGTAATTGAAAAAAATATTCCTAACCTAATAATAATTGCATGAAATTCTTGTCATTTTAATGGATATATAAGCAATTCAATTATTAACAGAAACAAAGTGTTTGGAGTCTTGGTAATTATCATTTCTATGGCATGTTTTAAAACTGTACCTCTCACTTAAGTAAAATCAATTTTATATATTTTATTTTGGTTTACTAATACTCAACTAAAATATTATTTATCAAATACTTTTTAGGGTTCTAGATTTTTAATGACCACATGCACATCCACATGTATATAATTAGATCCATATACAATTATTTTATTTTGTTTTATATGGTTGTTATTGAGAACAGAGTATCACTATGTAGCTGTGGGTGGCTGAAACTCTATGTGGACCAGGCTTCCTCTGCCACAGTAGTGCTGGGCTTGAAGGCGTATGCCACCACACTCAGCTAAATATTTCAAAAGCAATTGGAATGAACTACATTTCTATAATTTATTCATTAATGAAACAAACTCAGATGTTCTACAATTAAGGTGTGACTATGTTCAAATTATGGTATATAAAACTCTAAAGAAACTGAAAGCATACATGTATGATTATTTTAAAAATATCTAATACTTAATTTTTGCTAAAGATATTAATTTCTCATGTACAGTGTGATCAATTACTGTTCTCAACATGAACATAAATACTGATGAGGTGATTGAGCAGCAGCTGCCTTGAGGGCACTGTAGTAGATGGTCCCTACAGAAGAGAAGTGCGGTGCTGTGTGCCGAGGGCTGTAATGCATGCCACTAAAGACATGTTCTCTCATAGTCTTTTGTTGAGCTTTAGGTATTGTTTTGTTTTGTGCTGCTTTTGTGGGGTGTTTTCTGTTTTAGCTGCTCACATAGGGAGGATGTTGCTAAAACACAGGTGACTATGAACAAGTCTAGAGTCACAGCTTTGCAATTAAAACTCACATCAATTCTTTGTTGTTGATTGCTGGCAACTATATAAGAGAAATAAAAGATGGTACCTCCTTTGGTATCACCTTTTCCTGCCTAATTTATACAGGTGCTATCTTAGTTCTTTATTGTGCTAACCTTAAAAGAAAAATATTTTATAATTGAATACTGATTTGATTCTATTAACTTTGCCTATAAGTTCAACTGATTATGTCAAGTTTGTGTTGAAATTCAACCAGTATCTATGAATCTAAATCCGTATATTTATAATTGATATCCTGACAAACAGCAAGATAGACTCAGAAGTTCGCATTAATATATTTGTGCATACATATAGATATATAAATAACCATAATTGTGAGAAAAAAAAGGCTATCAACTTGAGAGTGAGTGTGCCATGGAAGGAATGAAGGGAAAACACACCTGGCAGAGGATGAGGGAGGAGAGGGGTCAGGAGAAAGTGATATAACCCTATTTCAATTGAAAACATATTTTGGAGAAGTTCTAATTGCATTTTCTTCCTTGATGAAAATTAGTTTCCTTTTGATAGATATCAATCAACATTTTTGCGTTGCCTTATTTGAAGTGCGATGTGTCATGGCATTGTTGTTAATGCCTTTACCTTCCCATTGTGAATGGCAGTCTGATGCATCTCCTCTTTTAGTAGTCTCTTATTGCCCAGTCATTGCATTGCTGGCCAAATGACTGTGCTATCATTTCAGGCAATATCATTAAAGCTGCATTCCATGACCTCCATCAGGATCACATTTACATCAACCTTAACTGAGAGTGCCAGGAAAGCCCCATGACATGAGGAGCATACAACCATAGGCTTGGGGAAATGCTCTAATTATATGCTCACAATTTGGTCCATAGTAGCTGATAACACACGCCTGGGTAATATTTGTGGAGCAGAGATGAGGACGAAGCCTTCTGCCTGCTTCCTCGCTTCCAGGGGAGTGAACTTGTATGTTGTTGGACACTTCTGCATCCTAGTACTGTAAAGCAAAACCCCTTTCTTTCATCTAGTTGCTGTCCTTAAAAGATCTGCAGCCTTCTTCTTATTCATGAAGATGTTCTTTCCTTGTGTGTGTCCTGCTCTTCACCCTGACTTCTTGAATCTTATTAAAACACCAAGTGGATTTCTAAAATATTGCTACGATAAATCATTTTTAAGAGGTACACTTTTTCTTTCACTTGCAAGATAGGGTTTCCTCTTTATCAGACTGTAGTGTATTTCCAGGAGTTCAACTTCATTTTCTTACTCATTATTCATCCTCTAAGAAGCACGTATATACCTAAAATTAAATTCTGCCATCTAATCTCTGTGGGAAGCATGCAATGCTTTCTGCTTCTGTACATTTCTGTAGCTTCAAATTCCTTTCCCTTTTGTACAGAATGGAAGTGAATTAAAAAAAAAAATCAGAACCAATAGTGTCCAGTCTTTGCCTCTGCCGTAATACTTCCTCTTTGAAGAGCGATTGTCTTGTTGTTTTTGTGTTTTGTTTTGTTTTGTTTTAATCTGATTGGACTATGCACTTGTATGCACCTATCACTTTTGCAAGGTCAGATGGAATCCTTCATCAAATATATTCATAGCCCTTCAGCACCATCTTGCAGCTTCCTCCCCGGTTTAGTTCACTGGGGACAGCAATGAGGCATGAGTCTGCCTAATAATAGACCAACAGACATGCTGATAAAGACAGGGAGTCTCTGTTCAACTCATGATAGAATGGAGAATATGTGGGTGCTGGCGCTCACTATATCTCCTTAAACTGATCCTAACATCCATCTTCATTGGTTTTCATGTACAGAATCATCTTTTCCTGGCATCTTGTTGTAATTTTGTGAATAATCAATTATTCACTGATTATTTTATTTTAATTGCATTTGCTTTTATCTGTGTGTATGTATGTGTGCCTGTTTATTTGAATATGTACCACATGTATAGATCAAAAGATAATGTCAGATCTGCAACTGAGAATACAGATCACCATAAGTTGCCTGCTGTGGGTGCAAGGAACCAATACCAGGTCTCCTGCAAAAAGAAGAGTTCTAAACAACTGAGTCATCTCTCTACTGCTGACGTTGGGATTTTAAAGATTTGGACAGACTCTCTTAGTTCTACCAAGTGGTCTTTGCCAATATTTCAAATGTTAGCTTCTAAGCTAAAGCTCCAGCAATTTCCTTTCACTATTTGGTGGCATATGTCATTTAGTTTCATGCTAGTATTTTCCTAATGTGAATTTTTATACTTCAAGAAAAAAAAGACAAACCAATAAGGCTACCATTACAAATGTATGAAAAGAAGGCATAAATTAATAGTTAACAATGCCAAACATTTATGCAAAAGAACTAAAAATACTGTAAAAAATCCAAAAGAAAGGTAAGACAACCACAATAATTCCTAGCACTAGGGAAACAAAGGCAGGCAGAGCTCTGAGTTTGAGGCTAGATTGGTCTACAAAGTGAGTTCCTGGTCAGACATGGCTTCATATAGAAAACCTTTCTCAAAAAACAAATAAAAATAATAATGATAATAATAATAAACAATCCTTTAATTTTGGTTTGTGACTTAGAGTGGGCTCATGACTCAAAATCTTTTAGTGACAAGCTAACAGTAACATTGCAACATTTGTTTATGGCAGAACATAGTCAGACATAATGTGATAATTAGGTTTTATTTATCCCTTTTTCAGCTATTTTATTGGTTCATGTATCAGGATGATAGCCAGTGTTATGGAAGTCCCAAATGTGTTAACAAGGCAGATGTGACTATTTTTGTACAATAGAGATGTAGAGTGGTGACAATTGTCAAAACAACCACAATATGAAGTCAGGACAAGATGGCATCACCTTGATTGCATCAATAGAAAAGCTTCAGATTTGCTTTGGAAGTTTCTAAGACAAAAGTCAAATAAAATAATTGTATTTAAATCTCTCTACATATAGTACAAGTAATACATAATGCCTTAATGAATAAATTTATTCATTGTAGTTTATTCTTTCTCTTCTTCACCATCACCATCAAAACAAAACTATTAGATATACAGTGTACACTTTATGCCCTATTTAATTTCCAGAAAATACTAGTGGACGTGAAATGCTGATGACTTTTGAACACTCAACTCATGGATGGACATGAATCTTAGAAGTTAGTTCCTCCTTCTAGTCTGCAAGCAGTTACTGAAGACTGAAAATATTTTGAAAATGCAGGAAAAAACTTGATGGTAGAACAGATGCTATTAGCATTCCCTCTTGGAGAGTGCATGTTCAAGCTTTTGATTTAGTTTTTAAACAAAAATACTACTTTATTCTCTGATGTTATTTTACATTATACTCCTGGGGAATTTTCCTCATCTCCTATTTTGTACACCTCCTGCTCAGGAGCACACTGGGAGGGGAAACTATCATTCACTGAGAATGCGAATCCTGGAAGCAAAAACCCAGGAGACAGTAGTTTGCTTTACCTCTTTTGAAAATGCATTCCAAACCCTTTCAATGCTCCAGACACTAAATAAATCCTTTAATGATTCATGACTTATATTCTAAAGAAGCCCTCACAGTATTCAAGGCAATCAGACACATACAGATTCTCAAAAGGAGTTTTGCATTTTCAGATCGTGAAAAAGCTGGAGGCAGTTGGAAATGAATACTATATAAGGCCTGAAATGAGATAATAATAAAAGCTGTTAATATGCAGATTCAATTCAGAATTATAATTTATTTTGACAAAACATGAGGCTTTTGCTTTGCAAAATTTAATTGCTCTTATTTGGATACTCAGTTCACATTGTAGAAACATATAGGCTCCAGGGAGTCGTATTGTATCTACAGAAAGTACTTCAAGATACAAAGGCTTACCTGTCACATGTATTGTATCATCAAAATGAAAGACTTACCCTGACGTTGTCTACACAGAGAAAAGGACAATCACGTGTCTACTCCACTTGCTCGTTTACAGGTGCAATTCAACTGAATATCTATGTTCCCAAAATTAGATATAGCATTAGAAATAGAGCAAAAAAAATAAACTTATACTCCTTGAATCATTTACCTTAATTGGTATATTTTAAATGAAATAGCATTCTATAAAATTTGAGTTTAGGCTATTAGTAGTAAACAGTTTGACTAGACTATTGTAGTCATCTGATAATAACATGGCAAGGGCTCATGGAGGCCAATGGAAAGTTTTATATCCAATGGAAGAGTCATTCAGTGTGGGCTCTAGGAGCCAAACCCAGATAGTCTGCAAGAGCAACAAGGTATCTTAACTTCTGGCCTGTATCTCCAACTCCAAGACTTCTCATGAAAAGAAAATATTCACCAGAAAAATAATAATTGAGTCTATAAATGAATGAAAAACTGGGTGTAATTTTTGAGTGAGTTTGTTTAATGGTACTAGAATTGACCTGAGACTTTATGCATGCCCAGAAAATATAATTCCCATCCTTCTTTTATTTTTTATTTTGAGACAAAGATTCACTTAGTTGCTCTAATTGGCTTGAACTTGGGACCCTTTCATAGTACTTTACTCCAATGTTTACCACACTGGTTTACCACTACTGTTTCCACAGTGTTGGCCACTAGGACCCCATCAGGACTTGTTCTAATTTTTTAGTCTTAAAAATAAGAATTCAGAAAATGTTTTGTCTCTACTCCAACTGTGTATATTTATAGACACGTTATCCTTTAGAAACAAGAGTTACAATAAAGGACTATAAAGGACATAGAGATAGTCACTCTGCATAGTTAAGTTGTATCTGATGGGATGAGTAATATGGTTGACAATGTTTACCTGCTCTGTTAAGAGCTCTGAGCATCAAGATTTTCTATTTTATATATGTATTTGTGTTTTTAGTTTGATATATGAACCTAAAATTTTGTCTCTAATTTCTAACCAGACAGTGATATTAGTTCCTTAAGAGATAACACAGTTTAAAAGTATATATGTCTATATTTTCATATAAACAATACATATTTATATACATATATTCATACATGCACGCAAGCTGTGGTAGTTTGAATGACATTAACCCCCATCGGTTCATAGAGAGTGACATTATTGGAAAGGATTTGGAGGTGTGACCTTGTTGGAGAAAGTGTGTCACTGGGTGTGGGCTTTGTGGTTTCAGAAGTTCAAACCAGACTCAATGGCTTTCTCTCTCTTCGTGCTACCTAATCATCTGAATACAGAACTCTCAGTTACTCTTCCAGTATCATGTCTGTATGCATGCTTCCTTGCTTCCCACCATAGCAATGGATTAAACCTCTGAACTTATAAGAGAGTTTTAACTATATTCTTTTCTTTCACGGTGTCTCTTCACAGTAACTGGACAATGGCTAAGACATAAGCAAACCTATTTTGTATATAAATATGTGTATAGATCGTACAATCACATATATTTGAATATGAAAGTAAACATAAACTAAATTTCTGCAGAGTTACAAGTTTCAGTACCAAATATGTCCTGATTTAACACTGATGAGTCTGGCAGACAGGCCAATTAAACTGGAACATTCTGTTTGTGCTGGTCTGATTTTAAGTTGCCTTAATCCTGCCTCCATACCATGCGATGACTAACTTCTGTTTTTCCTGCAAACTCCTTTCCAACAAGTCTTCACCAGACCCCAAAGTTCTCCTTATAACTTGATAATTTATCACATGCTTTTATCTGCGAATGACAAGGAACAGAGCCTGTGGGAACATCTGTGGCAGTTGTTTATGTCAGACTCTCGCTTACCTAATTGAGTGACTCTTGACTGAAGTGGGACTGCTTACATCCTCTCTTGTATTAATTTGTAATTAGGACAATGAAAGCGCTAGCCTCCTCGGTGAGGGATGAAACTCTGAAATGATCGGCTACTGTTATTCCTGTGAGGAGTAGGGAAAAGAAAAGGAAGAAAAAAGTTGCATGTGGGGACAAAAATGAAACTGGAGGCAATCACCCTGATGGACCCTCTTATCCCATTCTCTGGTTTTTGTTGTTGTTGTTGTTGGGTTTATTTTTTTGTTGTTGTTGTTGTTTTTTTTGTGGTTTTTCAAGACAGGGTTTCTCATATCTTTGGAATCTGTCCTGGACTTGGCTCTTGTAACCCAGGCTGGCCTCAAACTCACAGAGATCCACCTGCCTCTGCCTCCTGAGCGCTGGGATTAAAGACGTGAGCCACTACCACCCAAATGCCACTGAATCTCTTATCTGTTTTTATAAAGACTTTTTTTCATCTCTGTTTGATGTGAGATTTTATATTTAAGAACTAAATAATCTTTCTTGATTATTTCTTGGTTAATCTTGAAAATTAAATTCTCAGGCCTGTGCCTGAGCTTTAAGTACTGATGTCAAAATTTCTCCATCTACAATTTGAATCAAACTCTTCCATTTTTACTTCTGCCTTCCAACAACTAGAAGAAACAGATTTTCCCTCAAAAGCCCCCATAATAGCCAGGCACGGTGGTGCCTACCTTTAGTACATCACTCAGGAGATAGAGGCAGAAGAACCTCAGTGTGTCTGAGGCCAGTCAGGAATACACAGCGAGAGCATGTCTCAAAATCACAAAACAAAAAAGTTTTCCTTCACAGGAAATGTAGTCTATTTTCATCTTACACTCCAGATACCTGCACACCTATATTGTTGATTTCTCAGTTTTTTATTTCATGTATGTAAACTGAAAGGTGTATTTTTAGAAGATTTCCCAGAATCTGAATGGTTTCCACACTTAGTATCTGGGTTCAAGTTACTATCTCCTCTGTCTTAAAGATGCTTCAGAACATGAATCTTTTATCACCTTCTTTATTACACATCTTTAGTCATTGTCCCCCAGCAGAACGTGTCTCACTAAATCATGGTTGGATTCCATCTTTCTTCTTTACCTCCCCCACAACTGTTTCTGAGCTCAAAGAGAATATGAACACGTGATTTAATAAGTCCCCATACTGTCTGTGAACATTTTACACAATTGTGTCTGACAAAAATTAAATATGCCTTATTTAGTTTATATATTGTTCAAACAAATAGGGATTCACTTCTGATAACAAGTATAATCACAAGAAACAGTAACTCTTTCAGTGACAACTCCTTCCTATGCCCAGAATCACTATTTATACACACAATTTGCAACAGTTAATGGGGACTGTCACTTTCTGTCAATCCAACAAAAAAGAATGTGTTTCCTGTGGATAGCAGTGCAACTTTATCTGCACTGAATATTTGATCTGGTAACGACAACATACACTTTTCATTTGTACTGGCTGTGTGGAATCATTGATCATGTAACATTCCTAGAAAACAGTTTTGAAATATGTCCTTGGAGAAGGAAAACTATACTGCCATTTAGGCATAAATGGCTATGTTCTCAATGGAAGAAAAATGAGTTCATTTTCATATACATTTTCATAAATGCTTCATTCTTTGCTACTGATTTGAAAATCATCTCCAAGAAAACAACTAAGAAGCATCTACTAAATACAATTTGTAAATCACCATAATTAAATAGTGTTATCATGGGTAAATATGTAAAAATATGAAGGGAAACTTCGAGTTATGCTACATAAAGTCTAATTTATAGCCTTAGTATCATAATTTGTCTGAAGTATTCTTATGGCATTATCATGGAAGGTTATTCATTATATCAATGTATATTCTTTAAACTTAAAATGATTCTGTTACTAAAAATTCTATCGTTCTGTATCTTAATATATATTACATATTCAAATATATAATTAACGCATTGATAATAATAGAGTCAAGCAGTTATTAGATGATGAACTACATACTAAATATTGATACATCTCATACTAGTTTTGTTAAGGAAAGAAAGTAAATGACAAAATAGCTAAAATTATATCACAAAAAAAATAACTTTGTTAAATTATATCATTCTACTTGAAATAACATCTCTGTATGAAAAATCGAACATCACCATAAAAGTGCTTTTATAATTGGCATCTCTTCCTCTTTTATTTGATTAAATCATCCTCAGGCATTTGATAACAAGGGTAAGATTTGAGCGGATTTTTTTCCACTTTCTTTGATGTTTGAGGCAGGAATTGCTTTCCAGGCATGTTCTGTGTATAATCAGAATCCAGGTAAAACATCCCCCAACTTGTCAGAATGCTAATTAAATGCAATAATAATCTCAGCAACCCACTGTGACACTAAGGTTTTCCCTGACAATTGCTGTGTTTCCAACAAGAAGAGTTTGTTTTCATGAATGTCTAATTTTCAAAGTCCACTGTTCAATTATCATACTATTCTTTCATTGACCTGTAACTACACAAAGCTTGTGTTTTAATCATCATGCTTTAATGATTTATAATTTCTACTAAAATTGAGTTTATATTCTATGTACAAAATACCAACATTAAGTCATAATTAAAACATAATGCAAAAATATCAGTATCTCAGGAACTGTTTACCAATTTCTTGTTAATGTTTTTTGTTTTTGTTGTTTTGTGTTTTATGATCTCATGATGTTTAGTGATTAAGAATGATTCTGAATTCACATATAAATTCTCACTTGCCTTAAAGGGCTGGTTCTGCACAGCAGTGAGGCAAATGTGCAGTAATTATACTATCAGCTTCTAAAGGAAGTTGTATGGCATTAAACCTCTCTCTTACAAATATGAAACTTATTTATTTAGATAGTCAGATACTCTAGAAAATCTTTAAGTCTTGTATCTTAGTTATTTCTGTAATCCCATTTCTTTTCTTATTGTATGATTTTGCCTAATTCATAAAGAGAAATCACTTTATTATCAACCTGATGGGACTTCCCATGAGTTGTCGAAAGTACTTTTTTTTCATTTCACAAATTAAAAGTTTATTGCTGGGTCCAGGGGTAGGTTGATCCCGAATTTCCTGAGAAACC
>NC_022009.1:99216864-99225685 GCF_000317375.1 Microtus ochrogaster
TTTAAAATGGTGTCACACGATGTCATTTCTATATTATTTTATAATATAGATTTCATTATAAAATATCAAGGTAGTCAGTATTTCTACTTAGGAACCAAAAGATGCTCTCTGAAGTAGAATATTATGCATCATTGTCCCTTGAAGCAATGTGCTATTGTTACAGGCAGAACTTCTAAACTGAGTCCTAAGCTATGTCCCACTCCAGATCTGGAGACATAATAACATATCACTTAAATATATTGTGTCCTGTAGCACAATGGGCATTAGATAAGAAAGCATGGGTATCGGTGTGTGTGCACACATATGTATATGATCTCAGGAGTCTTTAGAAATTGTTTTCTGACTAGCACTTTGAAGTGGGATTTACCTCTGTATGCTGTGATTATCATTGATTAATAAAGAAGCTCTTTGGGGCCTACAGCAGGGCAAAACAGAGCTAGACAGGGAAAACTAAGTTGAATTCTAGGAGAAAAAATGCAGAGTTAGAGAAAGGCCATACAGCACCAGCTAAGACAGACACCATACAGAACTTTACCAGGTAAGCCACAGCCATGTGGTGTTATACTGATTAATGGAAATGGGTAAGTTTAAGATATGAGAGTTTGCTAGAATTGTGTTTTCGCTATTGACCAAGCAGTTCTGCAAATAATATGGTTTCTGCTGATTCCTATTTATTTCCTGTCCTTCTCTGCCGTAACTATGCTCATTGTTAAGGTATGATGTCTCTTTCTTTTGTTTGTTTGCTTCAATTTGTCTTTCTTTAGAGTTGACTAATATAAAGCATCATTTTCTTTCTTATTCAAACTATGTGTATCTATTCTGAGAAAATATCTGTCTCAGTCCTTTGATTAATGCTATGAATTGAGCTTTTTCAAAGGCAGAAAGAATAGTATTATCATGGTAGCATATTGAACTGTATGAGCCGTTTATATATTTTAGTTAGTAACCTTCTTTTAGGTGTAACACTTGCATCATCTGCAGGTATTTCTGCCACCCTCTGGTTTAACATTTTATGCTATTGATAAGATCTGTGTGAGTGCCTGCGTGTGCACGTGTGTGTTCATGTTTTGAGACAAGGTGTTGTGATGCAGCTGGGGTTGCTCTAAAATGCATAATCATCCTATATCAAACTCAGTAGTGCTATGTTGAAACACATGTCTTATCAAGTATGACTAAGAGATTAAATCTTAAATTTTGAAAGCTATATTATCTGTTTTGTCCATTCGTTCACATATTCATGTGTGTATTTAAGTGGAAGCCTACATGTTCTACTATACATGAGTGTATGCCAGAGAGCAACTCTCATGAGATGAAATTTGAAATTAGATAGTTTGAAGGCCTATGGCTACTTATTACTTGTATATTATACGACACAGAACTATGAATAAGGCCATTTAATATTGCATACTCTGACATTTAAAAAACTGAAGATTGTGGGACTGAGTTTAAGGTTAAAGTACTCAAATTTGGTCTGTTTTTAATGAGATAAAATTTTGATTTTGATTTCATCAATGTCTGCCTTAGATAAAGAAAAAAGGAAACAATCATTTCTTTTGCAGACAAAGAAAATCAAGCTTTGTCATAAGTGAATGTACACCTAAAATAGAAAATCTTCATAATAAATCATTAAATTATAGTCCCTGAATCATATTTAGGACAGAACAGACTGTGGTGAGTTTGCTGATAAAAAATTTTATGGCACAACATAATATTCAGATGTCAACCAGCAACATAACCTTTACCTTTAAGGGGGAAAAAATCATATAACAAAGAGACAGCAATTTTTTTTCTTAAAAGCAGTCATTTTCTTAAAGGACTGTAGAGTATAATTACAGAAACCTGTATTTTTCTTTGATTTCACCAGCTGTCACTAATAGCATGAATCTTTCAACATCATTAAGGACTCTGGCTGTGGAAGGCAACAGAATAGAAATTTGGGACAAAGATTCAGAGTGTTGCGCTGTTAGGACAGGTTGTCAGACTTTAGTGGGGCAACGGTACAGGTTGGATTCAACAGATATAGACACAATGAGTACAGAAATGCGATATTTCATGGAAATAGGACAGAAGGACTGATCTAGCAGACAGACATTAACAAGTGGTTCAGGGAAGACGTCAGACATTTAGAAAATGAAGATTGTAAGGGACTAGAATAAAAAATAGAAATAAATATATTGTGTCAGAACACACTTTTAAAGGCAAGGGTTGTTCTCAAGATTGTTTTGCCAAATCATATTGATAGTTCAAAGCCATATTAAACACATTCTGCCTGGGAGGAGAATGATGTGCTGCATTTAAGAAGGGAGGGAAGCAAGCTTTTTAAAAAGTGTATTCCTCTGTAGATTGGTTCAAACACTTGAAGCCGGCATCTTTAAAAAAGAAGAAGTAGGCAATTTAAGGCTTCAATGGAGTGTTTTCTGTGGAAGACCCCTTCTAATATTGTCTGGAAGATGATAATTAAAGTTTATCTGGAACTGCACAATCTCTGTCGATGAAAACATAGTCACAGGAACAAATATATCTAAATCTTAAATTCAAGTTCAACATAAGCAGAATATTTATGCTAATTTTATGAGTATGCAGAATTAAAAAAGACATTTTCTTGGTAAGCATATACAGAATTCGGAAAAATATTTTCTTGAAAGGTGTTTACAGGTCATGTTGTTTTACTTTGAAGTACCTGAAAACTTATAAATACACGTAAAACTTACAAGTATAATTATTAAGTAAATGAAGCAATTTCTATTTATAAGTTGCTAAGTTTTCATTATGCCAACATCTAGATTCTAAAATCACATTATATACTGAAGTAATTTAAGATAATCATCAGTCTGACTACAGGTCAAGTCAAGATCGGGTCCCCTCTCCTCTGTTGCTTAGGGTCCTAGGCAGAATCCTTGTGGATTCCTGGGAATATCTCTGGAGCCAGGTTTCTGCTAACCCTTTTTGGCTCTCTCAATCAAGGTATCTTTTCCTTGTTCTCATATCTGTCCTTTTTCCATTTCGACTATCCCATTCCCTCAAGTTCTCTTCAACACCCCCTTTCTTCCCTCCTCTTCTCCTTCTACCGTTCCATCTCCCCCTCCCATCCCCATGCTCCCAATTTTGTCAGACAATCTTGTCTGTTTCCAATTTCCAGGTGGGTCTATATATGTTTTTCGTTGGGTTCAGCTTATTTAGCTTCTCTAAGATCATGAACTATAGGCTCAATGTCCTTTGCTATGGCTAGTATTCACTCATGAGTGAGTACATACAATATTCATCTTTTTGGGTCTGGGTTATCTCTCTCAGGATAGCGTTTTTTAATTCCATCCATTTATATGCAATCATACTACAAAAGCATTCGTTTAACTATGTTCATAGCAACATTATTTGTAATAGCAAGAACCCTGGAAACAATCTAGATGCCCCACAACTGAAGAATAGATAAAGAAAATATGGCAAAATTACACACTGGAGTACTACTCAGTGGTAAAAAACACATAATTCTTCATGTGGTAGTTTGAGTCAAAATGAACCCCATAGGCTTGTACAGTAGAATGATTGCTACTTGGTGGGATACTGCAGGAACGATAAAAAAAAAAGTGTCGCCTTGTTGGAGAGAGTGTGTCGTTGGAGATAGCTTTGAGGGTTCAAAGTCTTGGCCACCCCTCGCCTCCACCTCCTGTGCCTTTAAGTGTGGGTAGACATAAACTCTCAGCTGCTTCCACATCTACTTATCTGCTTCACGCTCTCTGCCATAATGTTTATGAGCTAGACTCGGCTTCTGAAGAAAG
The DNA here is from genome assembly GCF_000317375.1 of Microtus ochrogaster. Taxonomy (NCBI): domain Eukaryota; kingdom Metazoa; phylum Chordata; class Mammalia; order Rodentia; family Cricetidae; genus Microtus; species Microtus ochrogaster. Next base: position 99,220,641 of record NC_022009.1, read on the forward strand.
AAACAACCTCCCAATTAAGTGTTCTTTTTTTATGAGTTTCTTTCCTCAAGGTGTCTCTTCATAGCAATAGAACAGTATACAAAGACACACCCATTTCACCTTTCAATATATGAATAGAAAGAATTGAAAAACAACATTGAATAGATATTTTTATATGATTAATTTTATTTATTTGGTTATCTAGATAGACAAATATTTTTATATATAATATATTATCTATAATATAGATAAATAAATATCAATAAATATAAATATATTATATTTTTTATATTTATTTATCTATCTATTTTTTACATACCAATCTCAGTTCTCCATCTCTCTCTTCTTCTACTCCCCATTCCCCTATGCCACCCCCATCTGTTCTTCAGAGAGAGTATGGTCTCCCCTGGGAAGTCAACTTTGTTTGTCCCATCACCATTTTGAGGCAAGACCAAGTTTCTCCCTTCTGCAATGCCTAGGCTGAGTAAGGTATCTCTCCACAGAGAATGGATTCCACAAATTCAATACATGCGCTAGAGTTAGAGTTATTTATGCACCATCATCAGAACAATATTATATATAATAGTTAAATGATCAGAATAATGATGTCCATCAATGAAAATGTAAAACAGAGAAAGCTACTCTGATACATGCTACAATATGGAATATGTCTTTTTAGACAACTCCTACACAATTCTCCTACAGAGTGCCTTGACATGCTGAGAGCCAAGTACCAGGTGGTAGAGTGGTTTCATAGGCAGGAGCAACAGAAAGATCACTATTTCACAATCCTAGAGTTTCAATTTAAGAGAAGAGAGAATTTCATAAACGAAAGTGCATGAGTGTAATACGAACATGAATCCTGAATTACAAGCATTTAAAGAGATTCAAGAGTAACTTTGGGGTTTTTATTTTACAGTAATTAGAAATGAGAGAAAGTGAAGGACTTGAAAACAGTAGCTTTGAAATTATTTTTATTTTGCCACTGATGATTGTAAGAAAAAATTCAACCAAGCAAGCCAATACCTACCCCTCCCCAAATGTTGTTATTCCAAGTTTTGGCCAAATAGTCAAGCATAATGTGTTATTCTCTCTTGGTTGCTTCAATCAGTCCTTGTTTCCTGCTCATGCGGAAGACTGGTGATGTGTGAGTCTACCCCTAAGTAAGGAATCCTTTATTATACTCCATTCTGAGCTAGTGTGGGATTACTTTATTGCAATCATCTACATCTAGCACCCATGTGGATCCTGACTACACGCCTACAAGAGCAGCTCAAAAGGTCTGCAGTCAAATGTCTACCACCCCTACCCACCTGGCTTGATTTTACCTACTTAGGATTTTGACCAAAACCCAGCCACAGTAGAGCTACTCCTTTGGTGGGCCCACAGTGCAGTGACTTCGCAATTTCCCAGGCTCATTTACGCTTCCCCACCACCAACACTTTCCCTGCCATGTGGCAACTTACGCAGCTTCCGGAAGTTTGTGTTCCTGGATGACAAACTCTGGGTTCCTTGATATAATGGCCACTAAAAATTTTTCTCTGTATAAGGAATGGATTTAATTGCTCTTAATTTGTCAAGCTATTTGTGAGTATTTAAGCTGGCATCTATGCAGAATTGAATGGGACTGTTCATGCCACCACTGGTTACATCTCTCCACCATACACCTGCAACCGCAACACCTGCTGGCCAATAAAGATTATCACACCTACAACAATTTCCCGAAGCCTCATAATGAAGGTAAGTTCATTTGATTAATAAATCAATCAATAAATTTTGAAGTTGTATAATTGCAGACAATATCACCACCTAGGAATTTAATAACTTTTTTGTTTATACTTTGGATTGTATTCTGCATGGCTTATGTGGTTTTTCTGATTGTTCTATTTATTTGATATTTCCATTTATCTTTTTTTCATATTATATCCTTAAAAAGAGTTTCATAACAGAACTAAGAATGGAGCACATTTAAAAACAATGCAGTTTTTAGTAACTATTAATGAATAGATAATTGATAGGATTTATATCATTGAAAATAAAATGTTGGCTGAAAAATTTAAAGCCATAGAAAAGTATAGCATTAAGTTTGCAGACAAAATTCAATCCATGTCAATGGAATGACCCAAAAAAGTCTCAATCTTTTGGATTATGTAGATGATGTGGCAAAGAAAACATTGGACCAATGAATGTAGATCAGCAAAAGACAGACAAGGCAACCCATTACCATTGGGAAACTGCTTGGGGGGGTGGCCTCTCACAATCCCCCAAGATAAATGTGGTTCAGTCATTCCAAGTCACTGTGGAGGCCATGTCTCACCAAGAAAATTGAAAAATTCAGTGCCTGCTTTAAAAACCATGCTGTTCTAGATGATGGAATAAACATGGAGGATGAATCACAAATTCCAATAGGAAGTAGGCAACGTATATTTTGACAGACTTCTATAAATTATCAAACTCCAAAGCTAAGAGTATGCATAAATAACATTATATTTTAAAGATTACTAGATATAGGTATGGATGTAACTATCATTCCTCCAGAATCTTAGCATCTAAATTGTCCTCTTCAAGAGGCAGTTGTTCAATTCCTAGAAATTGGAACCATATCTCAAGTGAAAAAAGCACAAGATGGATAGAAATCACAGGACTAGATAGACAGAGAGGAAGACTGAAGCCATATGTGACTAATATCACAGTGAATTTATGGGGTTGTGACTAGATAGTCACAGTTACTTTCCTCTCATGACTTAGCCAAACCATTCCTCATACAAGATTTAGACTCCTCCAGCAGGGCGATGGTGGCGCACGCCTTTAATCCCAGCACTCGGGAGGCAGAGGCAGGTGGATCTCTATGAGGTCGAGACCAGCCTGGTCTACAGAGCTAGTTCCAGGACAGGCTCCAAAGCCACAGAGAAATCCTGTCTCAAGAAAAAAAACAAAACAAAACAAAAAAAATTTAGACTCCTTAGGTTAAGATAATTATTGAAACATTTGGCATATGTTCTTGCTCGATATTGTTTACATTGTTTGTAATTCTAATTTTTCTACTTGATATTTGTTTTTATTGTATATAGTTTTGTATTGGATTTGAAACTCTCTTATTTAGACAAAAGGGAGAGGTGCTGTGGGAAGTCCTTCAGACAATAGCCTTTAAGATACCATCCCACTTGGGTCTCCTGTAATGTAAATGCAGATGTAAAGCTTACAGGGCTCTCTCTTGGCTGCTGGATTAGGTTCCCATTCCCCACTTGTGCAAAAGACTGTGATCTGTAAGTCTACTCCTAAATAAAGAACTTTTTAAAATACTTCAATCTGAGCTCGTGTAGTACTACTTCATTGTAATTGTATACAATCAGAAAAGCAATAGGCATAGCCAATCACACAGAATTTTTTTTTTTAAATTATAAAAGCATACTATTTGGTTTTTTTGTCACTATTTCCTGGAATAAAATATATGTGTAATAAATCTTCCTCTATAAATTTTATACATTTTCCGAATCAGAGGCAATATATTCTCATAATTGTAGCCTAAAAATAAATGGCACAGAAGACCTGTAACTTCTTAGTCTGATAGACTGGAAGAGCCATAAAGAGAAGGTAAATGATACAGTCTTCAAACGAAACAGGGAGCCTGATTTCTCAGAGAGTGTCGGGCTTGGTCCACAATGAAAGACTTTTGAGACTGAAGTCAAATATCCACAGATAATGAGAGACAATAAATCCAGCTGATCAGGAAAAAAAAAAGAGGTTAAAATCACCAGGAACATTTTTTTACTCTTTGTTTTTGTTCTATCCAAGCTCTGAGCTTATCTGATGGTCTGCACACATTCACTGGGGGTCTTCTCAGATTGCTAACTCATTTAGCAGTTATTCCCTGAAAACACCTTAAGCCATACTCAGATATGTTTTCCTAATTTGATACATACCTTTCAATTTAACCATGTTGATGATCAAGCCATCATATAATCCTAGGGAATTGTGTAGCATAAATAAAACATGACCACACATGCTAGAAAAAACAAAAAAGACTATGGTATCAATCCCGTGGTACTCAGTGGATTAATACTAGAATTTTGATTATAGATTAATGTCGACTAAAAGAGAAGAAGACAATATAATTCAGAGTAGGATATCTGAAAAGAAAATATATTTGACCTGTTATTTCATAGAAAGCAGAAAAAAATTAATAGTTTCTTTGAAAACTCAGTGCATCATAGAGAGAGTGGTATATTTTAGTGGTATTCACCGTGCCTTTTGTTAAGACATGATGAGATGATGATCAATAATTTCTTAGAGTCCTGTATTGAGTGCATTTTAAAAACTTATATTCACTTTATTGATAAAAAATTCATAATTCCCAAGAAGAAATAATTGCTAAGCTGTGACACAAAACTGAAATACAGACCATCAGTCATGCGACAAGATCTCCTAGTTGGTTGCTAGCTCTTCATGGTGTTTTATAGCAACATACATATTCAGGATCCAACATTTTTGAAAGACTTGGTGGCATATTACACAGAATTAGACAGAATACAAACTTTAAATATGATTCAATGTCACACTTCAAATTCTTCCATCATCAGATTTGTCATTCTCAGTGTCTTAATGATGAGCTAGTACTATTTATTCTTTTTCTTTAAAAACAATTATTTCAGATTCAAAATGTCCTCAGCCACTCCACACTACACCCATAAACATCTACCATAATACTCTTCTGTTCATTCAGTACTAAATAAAGGGAATGCTTAACACAAATGAGTATGCTGGACTTAAATTCAAAGAACAGATACTATGAACCTAAGTTGTAAGACCTAAAACAGAATGTGTAAATTTGACATTGTGATATGGCTTTGAATTAGTTTATTTTCCCATTGCTGTGATAAAATATCTGATAATAGCAACCCAAGAAAAGAAAAATTAATTTTGGCTTACAATTTGAGAGTTTAGTCTATCACGACTTTGAAGTGATACCAACAGAGCTTGAGGTGGATAGTCACATTGTTTCCATGCTCAAGAAGCAGAGAATGAAAATTCTAACTCTTGCCTCACTTTGTCAGACACTGGAATGC
>NC_022009.1:99225930-99268303 GCF_000317375.1 Microtus ochrogaster
CTGGCCTCGAACTCACAGAGATTCGCCTGCCTCTGCCTCCTGAGTGCTGGGATTAAAGGCGTGCGCCACCACCGCCCGGCCCCATCGCAGTTTTTAACCTAAGATAAAGTAATTCCCTGCAAGGGTGTTAAGGAGGCTCATCCTTTAACTGATTCAAGATTCTTCCAAGTTGAGAAATTTTAATCATCACAATCTTTATCTACAAATGTGTTAGAGTTTATTCATAGTTACCCTGGGGCATTGCACTTCATGGGCTTAAGGAGAATATGCCTAGAATCATACAACTAAAGCAAATCAAAGCATTGAATAATATTGTGAATTATCCTAGTCAGGAAAAGTTGAACAAAATGTTGTTTAGCCTTGAGAGCATTTATTTGGAATTAACTTTAATGAAGTCACACTTTTAGAAGATGCCAACAAATCAAACAGATGGTGCAAATGTCTACGGAAGAACCGATGGTCTTTTCTCAATCTGAAAGAAATGTCATAATTGTGTGGCATATGGCAAAAAGGAACTGCAGAGTCATGTGTGCATACGCATGTGTGGCTATACTAAGATCAGAAAAACTGATAAGAACATTATACTTAACAAAAAGGACTGGAAAACACAGCAGTCAACAGTCAGTGAAGATTACATTATGATGAAACAGTTCCTGAAACACGAACCCTGTGCTTATTCTTTACTGATCAGATGGTGCCAACAAATGTGTATAAACAATCAACCACATTACAGGTGCTGCTTTATATTTGGGGTCTATTCTAAAGTATTTGAACATGATATTAGGTAGAGGGCAGATAATCTCTGTTCATAAAGAATCATTCTTTTCACACCACATAAACTGAGACTCTAACTTTCTAGTTTACCAAGCATGTACATTCAATACGTGTTTGTTGTCCTACCCTGTTTCACTGCAATCCTGAACATGACTTAGACAGAAGATTTCTGAAGCATTTGAGAAACATTTAATCATCTTATGATTAAACCTTATACTTTGCATCTTCATTCATTAATAAATATAGTGAATGCATAATATAAAGGATAATAGTAGGCAAAAGGAGCAAGATAAGTAAGGTTTCTCCCAACCTTTGTAACCTTAGTTTCTTTTTTCCAACAGAAAGAATATCCCTATGAAGGTACAAGAAGCTTACAGAACACCAAATAGACAGAAACAAGAAAAGAAAAAAGAAAGAAAAGTCCCCTCTCCATATAACAATAAAAACACTAAATATGAAGAATAAAGAAAAAATATTAAGAGTTGAAAAAGCAACATATATAAAGGCAGACCTATCAGAATTACAACTGACTTCTCAATGGAAACCAAGAAAGCCAGAAGGTGCTGGACAGATGTCCTGCAGACACTAAGAGACCACAGATGCAAGCCCAGAGTACTATACCCAACAAAGGTTTCAATTACCATTGATAGAGAAAAGAAGATATTCCAAGACAAAACAAATTTTAAACAATTCAGCCTGTTCAAAATCCAGCCCTACAGAAATTACTAGAAAACTCCAACCCAAGGATGCTAACTGCACCCACAAAACCATAGGCAAAAGATAACCTCACACCAGAAAATCCCAAAGAAAGGAAGCACACAAATACTACCACCAGAAAATAACAGTAATTAACAATCACTAATCATTAATTTCTCTTAATATCAATGGATTCAATTCACCTATACAAAGATACAGGCAAAGGAAATGGATACAAAAACAGGATCCATTCTTCTGCTGTATACAAGAAATACCGCTCAACACTAAAGACAGATATTATCTTAGAGTAAAGGGTTTTGAAAAGATTTCCCAACCAAATGGACTTAAGAAACAAGTCGGTGTAGCTATACTAATATCTAACAAAATATAGTGCAAACTAAGATCAATCGGAAGAGACGGAGAAGGACAATCCATCAAGAAGTCTCAGTCCGGAACATCTATGCCCCAGATACAAGAACACCCGCATATGAAAAAGACGCAGCTATACCATTCTTGGGTATATACCCAAGGGATGCTCAATCATATCACAATGAAACTTGCTCAACAATGTTCATTTGTAATAACCAGAACCTGGAAACACTGACTTTCTTAATCATCAATCAGAATACAGCATTTATCTAAAATTAAATGACAATTTCACGTTTTTAAAAGCAATGAACACTTTTTTCTTTACTTATCTACATTTCATGTCCATACTATACATCTCTTAAATTTTTATGTTTAAATGGAATTAAGTGAAATCTTTAATTAGGAAACATATATTTAGGCTTTGTGTGACATCACAACTAATCAAGAGAACTCATTACAGATGTCATATGCCATATGAATAGATATGAAATTAATTATGAAATGAGCTGTTGATTTTGATGGGTATAGAATAGATCTCAGTTTTAAACCTAATGTTCAAATTTGAGTAAAAAATTCTGAACTTTAAGAGAATAATTATTATTTGTTCTTTTTACATAAAATAGCCATTCTCTTTAGTGTATTACTAGCCTTTTATTTAAATTTCCAATAGTTTAGGAAATAAAACTATATTTAAATCCTTGAATACTATGCATAATAATTTATGTTTGTGTGAACATTTTTTATAATTTATATACTGTATGAATAATGGTGTCTTGTATAAGATAGTATTAGTATAACATTTCTCTTCTAGTCCTCTGCCTCTCATTTGGCTTCTACAACTAATATAAAATACATTGTATACATTTTAAAAGATATATTGTAATGGAGACAATTGTAATATCTGTCAATACACGAGGAGGACCCTGCAGAAATTCAGGCAATAAACCAAACCTAGAAAGAGATGAGAGTGAAACCCATTTTGGATTGACTAATCAACCTGGATCAGACTTCAGTTAATTCATTGTCAGTGTATTTAAAACACAATGTAATTGGTAGAAAGTTTCCAGGAAACACTCAGTCCAATTCTAGATGCACAATAGGGTTTAAGGTGTGACTACATGAAAAGTCCTTTACAAAATACATGAGAACACAAGTGTGGATTCCCTAACTAAAAGGGATAGAATCTAATGTCATCTCTGATTGAGATAACATAGATGTCATAGGCCATAAAGGTCATTTGATATATCCCCTAAGGATGGATGATGGTCCAGTCAGGAAAGAGTTCTGGAGAATTTGGGTAAGTTCTGTCTCTACAGCAAGAGGTGGGTGCAATCTGCCTCCATAGATAGCAAAAAAGTCACCAGGTCATTAACAAATTCCATTCCTAGTCTTCTCTGGGAAAATAGCTATTTTATCTCCTCCATTCAGAAGATGTCCCTGGTGTAATAGGAGGTCACTTATTTGTGATTCTGGTTAACCAGAATCACAAAATAATCACGCAGAAACTATATTATTTAAATCACTGATTGGCCCATTAGCTCTAGATTCTTATTGGGTAACTTTTACCTGTTAGTTAAATCCATTTCTATTGATCTGTGTATTGTCATGTGGCTGTTGCTTACAGGCAAGATTCCATCCGGGGTCTGTCTCTGGTGGGTTACATGGCTTCTCTCTGACCCAGTCTCCTTTCTCCCAGCATTCTGTTTAGTTTTTCCTGCCTAGCTCTGCTCTATCTATCCTATCACAGGCCCCAAACCTCTTCTTTATTAATCAGTGGTATTTATAGCATACAGAGGGGGAATTCCACATCACTCTGTGTGCTGAGCACTAGCAGTTTATCTAGAGATCAGTGCACGAGGACCTTTGTACCCCTTAAAAATTTTTACCCTTGATTAATATTTTATTAACTTTTTTGCCTGTATTTGCTTTTTACATTTTTTAGACATTAACTGTTGTGTCCTAAAAAGCATGGCATGCACCTCATATTAAAATGAATACAGAGAATTTATACAGATTTAATGAGTCAGAATTATTTGAAGAGGAACATAGAACACCAGCCACACTTGTAATTGGAAATAGAAATATGTTCTTATTGGAATAGAAAAGGCATTGTAAGAGATGAGCTCAGAAGTAAGTATTACTGTACTTAAATATAAAGCACTGTCTGAGAATTTTAAGAACTATACAATGGACCAAGAGGGGTGCACCCACCCACGGAGACAGTGGGGCTGATCTATTGGGAGCTCATCAATGCCAGCTGGATTGTGACTGAAAAAGCAGGGGATAAACCCGGACTCTCTGAATATGGCAGACAATGAGGGTTGCTGAGAAGCCAAGGACAATGGCACTGGGTTTTGATCCTACTTCTTGTTCTGGCTTTGTGGGGGGCTAGCCAGTTTGGATGTTCACCTTCCTAGACCAGGATGGAGGGGGGAGGACTTTGGACTTTCCACAGGGCAGGGAACCCTGACTGCTCTTCAGACTTGAGAGGGAGGGGGAGAGGAGTGGGGGGAGGGCGGGAGGAGTGGGAGGCTGGGAGGAGGCGGAAATTTTTTTTTCTCAATAAAAAAAAAAAAGAACTCTACAATGGACTCTTAAGAGTGCCTAAGGTAGAAAAAATATAACTAAACCTGTTTTAGGTGGATTTATATGGTACTTTACTCATGTAGAAACTACTAATGACCTTAGGGACAGAGAAAACTGAAAAGAAAATAAACTAGTGAGGTGGTTGGAATGTGAGTAGCCACATATGCTACATTTCTTAATTTCTGGCCCCTAATTGGTAGAATTGTTTTTGAAAGGAAGGAAGTGTGGCCTTTTGGAAAAGGTGTCACTGCATATAGGCTTTAAGGTTTCAAAAGTCAATGTCAGGCCTAGCCACCCTCTCCCCCACCTCCCACTTGCAATTAAGATGTAAACTCTCAGAAACTGCTCCAATACCATGTCTGCCCATCTCTTGCCATCCTCCCTACCAAAATGGGCATGGATACATCATTTGAAACTGTAAGCAAACATTAATTAAATACTTTCTTTAATGAAGTTGTTTTGGTCATGGGTTCTCATCACAGCATTCAAAAATGTGCATAAGACAACACAACAGAATAAGAAATAGTAAACAACAGATTGAATTGGTGGTGCCCAGAGGGAGTCATTTTAAACATGACTTTTCAGTACAGTTTTGCTGTAGTTGAGTGCTCACTACCTCTATATATTTGGGTGGTTTGTACTGAAATTTGTTAATAATATTGATTTTTTTCATTGTAATATAGTACTGTGTTATGACATGCCTGTTTGCTATTTTCTCAAACAATCCTGGGTTGTAAGCTACTTCATTTTCATGATTTGTCATCCGTTCTAAGAATTCTTAGGACTCCAATGTAAGCTGTGCTGTCAAACTTTTGTTCAATGTCAAGTAAAATTAGAATTACTTCTTACTTTTGTTTAATAAGGGTGGCTTCTTATTAGTATTCAGGAATGCACATCAAGAAATGAAAACAACCAAAAATTCCATTTGCTTCAAGTACTGGGGAGTCAGATGTTGAAGAAGTTTGGGTCAATTATATTCCCTTACTGTCTTACTGATGAACTGACCAGTTTACCAAGCTGTTACATAGAATTGAAAAACAGAGAAGGTATCTGATGAATTCTCACAATAATTCTAAATAATCTCATTAGGAGTATCCCACCATCATAAGCTAATCTTAACCTGTCGCACATTGAACATGAGTACTTTCACATAAATTTTACATGAGAATTTTAGAGGGACACAATTTTATCCATAGCCATGTGTGTGTGTGTGTGTGTGTGTGTGTGTGTGTGTGTGTGTTTTCTTCTTGTAAAGAATACTTACTCTAGCTCTCCACTTGAGTTGAAAAAATAGAAAAGAATGTATTCTAGCTAAAAGCAAGTTGATAGCATTGTTAAAATATTCACGAGTGGTGAACCAGCCTTTTGTTCTTGGTTTTTTTTTTTTTCTCTGAACAAATAGTACTGTGTCATTCCCCTCAGGAACATTTTATTCTCCAGGGATTGATCCCACTAACCCCTTCATCCTCCTGAGTCTCTGAAAGCCGAGGTTGGGATCCTGAGATGGGCCCGTGGGGACAGTATCATCTGTGCATTGTACAATCTCTAACTTTGATTCTGTCAATAGCTTTTTAAATGCCAGCATATTGTGGCTTTAATGTTTAATTAAAGGGATTAACATAACAAATCCGGGGAAAAGATAACCATATTACATGGCTTTGGGATTACCAATGGGGCATATAAATAATTGAGATAATTTGATTTCCTGCCTTTGGCAATACCTTTTTTTTTTTTCTGGCTTTCTGCTAAGTAGTGTACACTGAATATCAGTGAACAGAAACCAGTATTAGATACACGTTCAGCATGGGAACTACCAGAACAGGTAATTATGGGCGGTAATATATACTACTAACTTCAGCCATCAGTGAAATATATTAAGCTGGTACTCATAGCATTTACAAGTCATTAGATTTCGTTCAGTTGGGGTTTTTCAGGCATATGGAGAAACTAAAACACTCCTCTTCAAGTTTTATGCTTTTAGGCACCATTTGTCTGAACTAGTTCATTTTGGCAGGAATGGGGCTGACTGGAAGAGGTGATATGATGCCCATCACTGTTGGAACAAGGCTGCATGATTGCTGCGAAAGAAACCACATCCAGGGGACAATTTACATTTTCGAAACTAGCTTCTAGGCCCCAATATTCTTACACCTGAAAAATGAGTTTCACTGTGCCATGCATTATTCAGACCTCTTGCCAGACAAACTAGGTTCACAGTGACTGGTGAGCTGAGATAGGGGAGAAGGATAGGGGCATTTACATTCTCACTTTAACCCCAGGTGTCCCTCCGTTCAGTGTCACACAGGACACTAGAATAGAGCCGTAGATGCAAAGGAAAATCATGTCTTATGTTGACTTTATCTTCTTTCATTCTAATAGAGTTAAGCTCCCCTTTATTTCCCTCTTTAAGTACACAGAATACTAGAAGAAACATGTGCCTGCAATTTTTTATGTTTTCATTCAGATACTGAGAGACTTTTTCTTTTTAATTTATTGCACTTTATCATAATTACTAGAGTGTATATAATATGCTTGTGTTAGTGCAGTTGTTTGAGGGGCACAGAACATACGTGGTGTTCAAAAACAAGTTTTGGAGAAGGGTCCAATAGTGTTCCCTTTAACGTCAACAGTGGAAGCCAGAGAAAGGTAGATCTCTGTGAAGCTAATGCCAGCTGGATTTACAAAACAAGTTTCAGCTGGCCAAGGCAACAAGCTGGGAAAAAAACAGCCTTAGGCGTCTGATTTTCACCCTGTTCATGTTGGTTGTAGAGATCAAATTCGGGTCAGCAGGCTTGCACATCAAATGATATTACTCACTGAGTCATCTTGCATGCTCAGGGACAGTTGTCATTTGCCTATAGTTTACAGTTCAGTTGTACTTGGCAAACGGGAAATCTTTCCTGTTTAATCTGGCTACAAATCCAATAGATAAACCAGTAATCCATGGGCTGCTTATCCCAGTCTGTCTTACACTCGCGAATGTTAAATCAGCCAATTGGATATCCTATGGCTCTCTTGTGTATCCATGGTACAATACGCATATGCTGCCGACTTGTTTAAAGTTTATTGCTTTGTGGGGCTTGGGATTAGTAGGTAGCAGGAAGGCACAGGAACTTCATATTCCCTCTCGTATCAGTTGAACCAGATAAAAGGGAAACAATAAAAAAAAATAAGTTTTAAATAAAAGAAGACTTCTCCATAAAGCAATAAAACAGAGCATGCAATGTTTATTTGGAGATTGTCCTCAGTCCCTGTGGACAGTCCGGGGACAGCTTTATAACCACAAGCAGCTCTCTCGGTGAGTGCGGGCTGCTCTGTACTTTTCAGACAAACACTGTATTCAGAGGGGAAGCTGGCTCAAAATAATAACCGAGACTTTGAAAGTGGTTTGCATTTCTGTAACATATTTTCTGTCTGGGATTACAATGTGGTGAATAAATGAGAAATTAGTCATTTGTGAAGATCGTTGCATTTTTCATTCGAAGACGCACTCTGAAAATGCATGGATGATGGAATGTCTGTTATTGAGTCATTGGGAAGGAGTCAATTTAAAATGTTCTTATTAGAAAGGAGGCTGGGAGTGGCAGCTTTCCCATGAGGTAATGGAGAATGAAAGACACAGTCAGGGGCTGAACATGGCCCAGACTAAACGGAGGCCGAAGAGCCCATCAATGTCACTTGGAGGAAAAGTTACAAAAGTTTGTGTTCTCGTTCACAATTATTCCTCTTTGCAATTAAGACATACTTTCAGTGACTATCATTGACTATTGGGGGAGAAACATGGCTCGTGAAGGGCAAAAAGGCAAGTCAATACATTTCAATACTAAAGGGAATCATGGGCTCACCTAATTACCTGGGAGTGATCAATAATCTTGATCCATGTTCAAATAATGGCCCTCAACTCTCCACTCCTTATCTCTTGGTATTATTTTTTTGAAGCTGTTGCTTCTGAGTGATATCTTTTCCTTACTTCATCAAAAAGAGTCATAAGCATCTCAAGGGAACCTTCTTCCTCCCTTTGCTCATGGGATAGCTGAAAGAAGTCGTTTGTTTTCAAGGACATTGAAGAAACCCCCTTAAGACTGCTGTGATAATATCCACCTAGGCCTTGTGCAGGGACTGAAATAGCCATACCAGAGAACATCAGTACTGCAGATCCCACATCCAAAAAGCTGAGGTGTGGCCAGTCACATGTGAATTCAAAAGTCTATAAAAGGGAAAGGAAGGCTGTTTCCCAAAGAAAATGTATGTGTTCTTAAAACGATGGAGAAGGGGTGGGAAATGGGTGCTTATCACATAAATCTTAAAATATTCACTGAGGAAAGCTAAATTAACACTCGGAGAAGGGAGCCTGCTACTTTGACTCTGTCCATTTTTATCTCCACCTATATAGCAAGTTAAAAATGACAACCTCTTGTCACCTCACACTTCTGCACCTCAGAAATCTTGCTTACCCCTCCGGATATCCAAACTAAAGTCAGGGTGGGGACTGGCTGTGCTTCCTCTTAGAGATTTCAGTTTTAAAAATCCTCCAACAAATCCCATTTCTGTTGAAATAAATCATGTTTTGTGTGTTTGTAGCACCCATCTTATCCCTTCTTTCTCTTTTTCCACTCCCCACCTTTTCTCCCTCCCTCCATTTGTCTCTCTCCTCTTCTTAATTTTTCTCCTTAGTACTGAATATAAGGCCTTGTCCATGGTAGGCAAGCTCTCTAGTACTGATCTATCGCCGCCCTGGTCTTGTTTTCTCATTTCATTAGTGCATGTTGTTTTCATCACAGGCAGTAAAGTGTTTGATAGTGAAAGGCATGCAGCATCTTTGGTTATACCTATCTCTTTGCTACCTGCACCTTGCTCTCACCTTTACCTCTTATCCTCTCCTCATTTCGTCTCTTTTCTGCTTTAATATTTTTTTCTCTCCCCATTCCTTTCTGTTTGTGTCTGTCTGTGTTTCTAACTCCGTCTCTCTGTCTCTCATTTAGAATTCACATATGAAGGAAAATTGTTATTATTATTTTTGTCTTTCTGAGTCTGATTTCTTTTACTAAATGCAGTGGTTTGTAGATCCTTCTATTCTCCCACAAATAACATGATAACTCTCTTATTCTTTTTTAAATTGAAATTTTATATAAAATACTGCAAATTAAAAACTTTGAATGAAATGAGTCAGACCCAAAGACTGTGCATACTTCTGGATAGTCAAACAAAGTTCCATTATGTATATATAGCATATTTTAAATACCTCTTCTCTTAATATTTTATCATCTGACTTTGCCCTTTCTCCAGCTCTGTGACTTCTTTGCCTCTAGAAGATATCCTTTAAAGGCTCGGTTTGGAATCACCCAGAAAAGCCTGGCTATCTGAAGTCATCAGTACCATGTAATAAGCTTATTCCTTGGAATTGAAACATTCCATGCATGCTTAGGGCATGTTCAACAGAGAAAGCATGCTACCTTTGGGGAAATCTTATAATTCTGTTTAACACATTGCTCTAATTACTTTTGGCCTAGGATTTGATTGCTTAAGCAAGTTCCTCACATTCTTCCTGCTTCAGAAAGTATTTTCAATTATCTTGCTAGGTTTATTTTTAGTCATAATAATTGATTATCTTACAGTTTTAAGTAATTTGGGCCTTTGAAATTGAGTGTGATAAAAATGGATTTTTTTAACTGAATTTTTGAATTTGATACTCCAACCAGAATTGATCAGCCTCTGAAGCCATTTTGAAATGGTCTGTGACCAGCATGTCCTTGACAATGGCAGAACATTTTAATTTCCTGGGGTCAGTTTTCCTTACTCCTTTATACTCCTACTTAAATATGATTGCTGCTTTGTAGTCATGTATTTATAAAAAAAATCCCATATGCAATTGATGCTTTAAAAAGGTCATTTATGCAAGTCGATGAAATGTAAAAGACTTTGGTAGGGAAAAAAAATACTTTCAAGATTTCAGTGAATGCCATGAAATGGGAATACTGACAGCTTCTGACCACCAATCAGCTAAAAGATGGTACTTACTTTATGACAAACAAACCCTCACGCCTATCATCTCTGAATCACCTCCTACAGTTTTTGCTCAGTTGGTATCATCTCAGCTAGGTGATTAAGGAAACATAACTGCCAAAAAAGAAGCACATTTTATCCAACTCAGATTCCAAGCAGCCTCTCATGTGCTTCCATCCCTTTGTACAAGATTGCCATTCTCCAGTCTTTTCTTCTTTGATTCCTGCTTCTGATTTCTACTTCAATAATGACAGCACAAGTACCTCTGACAAAATGAAGAAAATCTGCTTGCCTTTCTTCTACTGAAGTAAACATGTGACTGCAATGAATGTGAGCATGCTACATTCCATGCTACCAGCTTGGGACACTCACTGATCTCCTAAATCTCTGTGTGTTTTAACTAAGAGGCTGGTAGCCTAATTGCCTAAATTCTAGAGACCCTTCTATAGGACTTGTTTTAACCTCTAATATCTCCTTTACGGCTCCCATTCTCTGATTTTTTTCCTCATACCATTCTGCTCGTGTGCAATTAATTTTGTGCACAGGCAAGGCTTAAACATTATTCTCTAAAAAATGTTTTAATATGTCTGTTTATTCCACTGTCTCTCTGAGAACTCTTCCCTCTCATCTAGTTTACAAAGCCCCTTTCATCTCTCTTCTCCAAAGCTTTTCCCTTATTCCTTCAGCTAATTACTAGCTGTACAGTATACAGAAGCCAAAGCTTCGGCTAAAACAAATTTGAATAGTTCCTTTAAGGTGAGGTTAGCATCTTGCTGCCTTCCTGCATGCCTTTCTTTTGCCTGAGTTACCCTTAAGCCTTCACTTCACCTCTCTGCTTGCCTGCAATATGCTGTTTTTCAAGGGGCACATGGTGCTTGATACCAACTTCAAGGAGTTTTAGTCTGATTATTTTCTGTGTCGCTGAAAAGCAAAAAGGAAAAGTTGCGGTGCTCATGTCCAGTATCCTTTCTTTCTGGTGCACTTCCAGTTAAGTGTGGAGAGTTATTTAATTCCCACAGGCTTTCCTGTTTGCAGTTTTGTTCTAAGGGGAAGGGAGATTATATTGTCTTTGTAAATAATGGAAGGAAAAAGAGGGAAAAATGGCAAAAGGAAAGGAGAGGGAGAAGAAAAAGAAAAGTGTAGAAAGGATGGGAGGGAATGGGCAAATTTCGTATTTGCTCATGCAACCTTTCAAATAAAGCATCTGACCACCAGTCAAGGAACGATCTTTGAGACCGCCTTACTTGTAGATGCTGAGATTGTTTTAAAAATACAGAAAAGCAATAAAAGTAGATGAAAATGAAATAGAGAGTCCCAGTTCCATGTGTCTCTTTCTTAAAGGGGTGGTTGCTTGCAGGGAAATCCATTTCATGAAAGGTGCTGATTATACTCAGTCTGTGATTGAATCATTGCAGTGACTAGAGACAGAGAGATTGTAGCCTTCTGTGTTGGATAAATGTTATATTTTTTCCTCATCTTTTGCTATGATTTTTATGCCAGCATTCAAAGAAACCATTTGCCTAAGGTTCATATATAGGAGTTATAGAAAAGGAAGAACTGTATGGGGGCAGAGGCCACCTCATCATTACTTAGGAAATCTGCCATTTCCTTCAGTGGTTTCTGCAATGTAAACCCAGAAACAGTGTGGATAATATCTGAAAGAGTCACACCTGATGCTTTAGGCCTGCAATTCAAGCTTCAAAGCTAAAGTTTGACCTCAGTTATGAAGTAAGTTCAAGGCCAACCACACACACACACAGACACACACAAACAGAGGGGGAGAGAAAGAGATGAGACAGGGGAGTGGAGAGGGAGAAAGAGAAGGGAAGGGAGAGGGAGAGAGAGAGAAAACTCTTGGAGATTTGGGTGGAAGGAATCAAATAAGTGTTCATGAGAGAAGATCCTTTTTTTTTTTTCAAGAAGCACTGACCAACCAGTGCGTCATGAAATTAAATGGTAGCTTGACCTGGAGCAGCTCCTCCTAAAGAAATACCTGTTGTTTGTATTTGCCTTTTTGTTGTTTTATTGAGACATTGTGAGCCTTCAGAGAGCTAAACCACCTCAATAAATTGACATTCTAAGGGTCTTCCTTGGGAGTTGATGTTATGTTGTCTCATTTAGAACTACAGATGGAGAATAATATAAATTATACTGATTTTAATAATTTAAAAGTGGGGTTATGGAAGTAGCAGTTACCACATAGAGACAGATGTTGTCTGCCGTCTTCATCTCATCTGAAAGTTTTTAGTAAAATGAATGAAATAATATCATAGCAGTGGTAGGATACCCTTAGATATCACCTTTGTTCATCATCTCCTGGATTAAGGCCAAGTTCTTCATCAAAGCAGAAAAGGAAACATCTCAATGACTTCTCTAAATATTTAAGAAGGTTATAATGACTTTGTGAGATCTGTAGTGCAGAGAAGAGCAGCAAATTTTACTCAACACTTAAGAAGGCAAAATTGTAAATTTGATACAAATGCATAAGTCCATCTATGGCTGTTGATGTGCTCTCAATCGCCAGTCCACTTTCAGGGGTGTGCTTCCCTGAAGGACAAGAGCAGGCCAGATCAGGGTTTCACATTGGCTCCAGCAATTTAGTATTAATATGAACTTGTCATCTGTAGCTCAGAGCCATATTTATATCTATTAAGTGGAGATTAGAAATTCCTATCTCCTAGGGTTGTAATGAGGCTTAAGTGAGAAAATGAGGTAAAATCGCTTTGCAACGGCAAAGAGGAATCATGAATCCTCGCCATGCTATTGCTATCATTAAATAAACTCAGAAGTGTAAGCTAAGAAAGTATGCTTTAAACAGAGAAATAACCACACAGATTGGTTAAGATAGAAGGGGGTTGATGTAACAAATTATTCTAAAGTGAGTTTATTGAAAGGGCGAGATGTGTGATTAATAGTAGAAAACGGATTGCTATGATTATCCAGCATTTTGAAAATAGTATTGAATTCACTTCTTTTCCATTAAGAGTTCTGCAAATATTTAATGTTTTTATCAGAATATTGGTAAAATGTAGATTAATCTATACAAAATTGTATAAAGAAGTTCTGACTAGTGTCCAATGACAAGTGACTGACTCTTCGAGATCCTCTGAGAAGCAATTGCCACACTCTCCAATGATGCTTTTTCCCATTGATACAATAGCATCAGAGAGAATTTCAGTAACATTTTTGTGATTCCATACAATTTGTTTGATTGTTTTGCAAAAGACTATTCCATTTCTCAACTAAAATTTAACTTCATTGCCTGTATTTATTTTCCCATTGTATTTATGCATAGATTAAGGAAGTTATTAGAAAATTATAGTCTGATGCATGCTATTGGACTGTTTTCTTCTACCTCAAATACCTAAAGCGTCAGTTGTTCATTTCTACTTGTTGCTTTGATCTATGATTTCAGTCACATTTTCTTTTACCATGCACATGTTTTGTTTATTTTATTTATTATTAACATTGGACATACATGAAGCAGAAACCGGAGTGTGCACTTTTTAAACCCACAATAGTATTCCCTTCATCATGCATGAGCAAGTTTGAGAGTGAACACAATTTCAACTATAGTTAGATTGACTTGTAACTTCCTCATTTCCACTTTATTCAGCTTTGGCATATTAGAGTTTATTGTTTTGGTAGAAGGATAAAAATTTTATATTTTATATTGCATTTTGCGGATGTTTTCTTTGCTGATACCTGGTCTTGTTATGAGCAAACCAGTGTCTTCCAAATATACATGCTACAGTGTTCCTTCAGCAATTCAGCAATGTCTCCTGAGTAGTAAGTATTAGAGGCATGTGCCTTTCTGCCAGCTGGATGGCATAGTCAGGCAGTTTGCTTCCCAAAGGCCCCTGCACTGGTGGCTTTGTCTTTCCTTTATTGTGAGACTCAAAAGTGAAAATTTGAGGTAGGAATTGAATCACTAGGTGCAGGTGAATGAAGAGGAACCATAGCTCCTTTCTCCTTGTCTTTGCATGCTGGGTACCACTTGGTGCCCTCTGCCCCATGATTGTACTACCATGTAGTCAAAGCAACCAAGACAAACAACAAGAGAACAGACTTTGTGAAACACTGAATAACTTATCTCTGAGATCTTATCACCATAGTGCAAAAAAAAAAAAACTAAAATGAAGCCATTCTAAAGATTTTTCAACAGTAAACAGAACAAAGCCCTTGTGGTGTTTCCAGATTCTTTTGGACAACCCTGACCAACAACACAGAATAAGGCTTTTCATGTATGGTACTGGGAATTTTGTTAGATGTTGTTTCAGCACAGATGACAAAGGTTCATTAAAAATTCCCATGTAGATTAAATCCATGTATGTTTCTCTTAGGGTCCTCATTGTTGTCTAGGTTCTCTGGGATTGTGATTTGTAGGCTGGTTTTTTTTCTTTTATATTTAAAATCCACTTATGAGTGAATATATGTGATAATCTACATGGGAAAAAGACAAGATATCTTGAGTAAATCGGGAGCATGGGGACCAGGGGAGAGGATTGAAGGGAAGGGGAGAAACAGGGAAGGGAGCAGAGAAAAATGTATAGCTCAATAAAATCAACGAAAAATTATATATAAATAGCATAAAAATTATATATGTATAGTTATAAGCCAATTTATCTTTATAATAGGAATTTTTAGGTGGTTACTAGTATAATTTATTATGACTTTAACAGCAATTTTTATTGTTATTTTACCCTTCTAATAACTCCCTTGGATGGCCCCCTTTCTTTTTTGCATGATCACATCACTTTTTCTTGCTTCCCTCCTTCTTTTGTATTTAATTCCTTTTCAATCCATAAAGACTCATTATCTTTGATTTCTATTCCCAGTCCATGCCTTCAGATGCATATGTGTTTTGAAAGATGTCCATCTTGCTGCTACAGGACTGGATGATTGCTTTCTATTTTTTTTTTTGTTGTTGTTGTTTTGTTTTGTTTTGTTTTGTGTGAGAGAGAGTTTCTTGGTTTAGCAGCCCTAGCTATCCTGGAACTCACTCTGTCAACCAGGCTAGCCTTGAACTCACAGAGATCCATCTGCTCCTGCCTCCTGAGTGCTAGAATTAAAGGTGTGCTCCACTATTCCCCAGCGCGACTACTGCTTTCTAAGGGCCACTGTAATAATGCCTTCTTGCTGTGGTCCCACATGGTGAGACTAGAAACTCGGATATCTGATTAATTATCTCTTCAAAGAAGTTAAAACTCAGGAAGTACTTGCCTTCAAATATTCCAATATCAGCACTCCATGGTAGTTTTCCTTGTGTTTTAGTTTATCATTTAGTTATTATACAAAATGGGTTTCAAATACCATTTTTATGCACATACATCATAGCCCCTTGCTCATATTCATTCCCTCGCGATCAGTGCTTCTTTCACTACTCTGTCTTTTCACTTGCCTCCCTCAGATCTCCACACCAACGCTACCTCTCCTGATTTTTTGTTTCTCAACATAGACATAAATGTAGCAGTACATTTAAAAATATTGGTGTGGAATTCCCCTCTCTATGTTGTGAACATGTTTGATATGTTTTATTACCATTGGTTAATAAAGAATCTGCTTTGGCTTATGGCAGGACAGAATAGAGCTAGGTGGGGGCAAAACTAAGCTGAATGTAGGGAGAAAGGAAGAGGAGTCAGAGAGATGCCAAGTAGTTGCTCAAGAAGCAAGAGGTAACAAACCATGAGCCTTGTGGTCAAATATAAAATAATAAAAATGGGATGATTTCAGATATATGAATTAGTTGTCTGAGCTAATAGCCCAAAAGTATTGTAATTAATATAATTTCTCTGTGATTATTCAGGTGTGGACATCCGGGAAACAAAGTGGTCTTTATTTACAAAATACAGTTTACATTTCACTTATGATAGCAAACAATGATGATTTGTATCTCTGATTCGGGATATTTGGAGTAATATGCTTATGTTCAGTTGCATATATATTGCTCAATACCACATAATCACATTTTACTTTTGAATGCAGTAACTATCCACTGTGTATAAATTCCTTATATTAATTATCCATTCATATGCTGGAGGGCATATTGGCTAGCTCTGTCATAGCTCCTGTGAAGAACACCGCAATAAACGCGTGTGCAAGTATTTATTTAGTATCCTGATTTATATTCCTTCATGTATGTACCCAGTAGTTATACAGTTGGATCATGTATTAGTTCTGTTTTTAAATTTTCGAGGAACTTCTATATTACACTAATTTACGTTCTTACCAAAAGTGTGGTAAGATTCTTTTTATCACAGGGATTAGTTTTCATTATGCAAGTTTCAACACTGCGTAACTATCACATACTATGGCACTGACATAAACCGTTTCATGTTACTCATCACTTTTAGCAAGGCGTTCTTCCTCTAGTGAAATCTGTGGAAATGGACTGGCAGACAGTGAATGCTTAGAGGTGAGTGCAGTCTTCACTCTGTAATCCATTCTGTCAGACAACAGTGGTCATTACAAATAAGTAGGTGTGTAGTGTTCTTGCCTTACCTCTTCATGTTAGGGTCAGACTTTCCTTTTCCCTAACTATGATTTAAATTGCTTTGATTTCTCAAATTTAATTTAATTAAACACTTTAATTTTATGCACATGAATGTTTGGCCAACATATTTGTATGTATGTATGTATGTATGCATGTATATACTTACATACATCACATTTATCACTGCCCATATAGACCAGAAGAGTGTGATGGATCTCCCCGAGTATTATAGACAGAAGGCCCCTTTTGAGTGCTTAGAACTAAAGCTAGTCCTCTGCAAGAGCAATACATTTTTGTCACCATTGAGCCTCACCCCAGATTCTCACTTTGAGTTTTTTTGCTTTAATTTTCTTATAGGCTAACAGACATGTAGCACATATAAACTACACATACAAATATTTTTGTAGTTTTTACCCTTTTAGTCTCATAACTAAAGAGCAGTGAATAGCCTCATAAGATCACAGAACAGATAACCTGTGTTCAAAGGGTCTCACAGAGACTGAGCTGACAACCAGGGTGTCGATATGGGGCTGACCTAGACCCTCTGCATATATATTATAGTTGTGTGGCTTGGTCCTCTTATGGGACTCTTAACAGTGAGAGTAAGAGTTGTCTTAACTCTTTAATAGGCTTTTGGGTCCCTACTCCTTAAACGAGGTCACCTTGTCTAGCGATAATATATGGGAATGTGCTTAGTATTACTGCAATTTGATATGCCCTGTTTTGTTAATACTCATGGAAGACCTACCCTTTCCTAAACAGAAACAGAAGAATCAATTGGGGGTGGGAACTGGAGGCTCCATGGAAGACACTGAGAAGAGAAGAGGGAGGAGAATCTATACCTACGTTGTAAAATTTGAAAAATTGTTAAGCAAAAATCATGTTTATCTCATGAAGTCATACTTTGGCGCTATGGTATGCGGTAAAATACAATAGCTTCAAGTCTCATGTTTAATAGATTATTGAAGCATAATTATTTTGTCATGCTCATAACTGATATGATTTTAATCCGTTAATTTTGTCAGTTTAATTTTGAGCAGGTGTTAATGTGAATGGGAGGAGAAATCTATACATTTTATGTATTCCAAAAGTTATTTTTATACTTACAAAATAGACTGTCCACCATCTTTCTGCATGCCTCCTAAAAGTTTTCTTTTATTGTACTTTGTTCTTCTGATCACCCTTCAATCAACCGGAAGTACCTTAATGCTTCCTAAGCACTTCTTCCAGCATTCAATGTTCATCTGCTTACACTATTGACACTATAAATATTGCTTACACATTTTAATTAATTAATGAACAATATAGGCAGCCTATGAAAAGACTTTCTGTTACAAATTTAGACATCATAAGATTTTAAATTAGAAAAATATATATTTAGAGTTGTGTATTTAAAGTTAGAAGTTCCATTATCAAGGCTATGGCCATCATGCATCCCCATGCCCTTGAATAATCATAATATGTGATAAATACAAAGGAAACAAAATTACAGTTTTTAACACATAAATATTCTCAAGTAGGTCAGTATTTTTCTGATAAATTTGGTGCTCAATGTAATGACGTAAGTTACTTTTTCCTATCTAATGTAAAACGTCACTCCCTTTATAGATAGATGATAAATAAATATATTGTGATTGATATAGATATGTGAATAGATAGATGAAATGTATAGACAAATAGATAATAAAATAACTAAAGCAATGGTATCAGCCTTGCTTTCAATATGCTGTAGCTTTATTATTTTCTTTAAAGGTATCTCAAATCAATTTTCACAAAATTAAAAAAGAAGTAAAACATTTTATAATAGTTTTTTAATTCTGTAAATTCATCTTTCAATGAAAAGCAGAGTTTTCATTTAAAGTAGAAAAAACAATTAATAAAGGATGATTAACTGCAAAAAATGTTAGCTCTGAATTGTAGAGTTAAAGGTAGCATTTCATTTTGAATTAACAAAGCTCTCTCTGAAACAATATTGGCTGGTTTTAGACACCTAGCCAAAAAGCAAAGAGTTAAAAACAGTGATGAACTCTCCTCAGTGAATTTGTCAATATGTAGCACATTGACAATCTGCCAAGCTATTACACATCTCAGGAGACATTAAAATGAACTTCAATTTTTATATGATAATTGGAGACTTCAGAACCTACTCTTCCATCAGTTAGCAAAGATAGATCTATACAAAGATATGGTACCAATTTGCGAAAATTTTGCAGGTTAGTGCAGATATCCGGAGAAGGATAAGTGAGTTCAAGTGACAGAAAATTGTTGTAGGAAAATAATTAAGAAATATATGGAAACTTTTCAATTATTTAACTGTTGGGATCTTTGTCATATTTCTAAATCTTATCAATTTTATCAAAATCTATGGAGAATAAATATAAACCACAAAACCACTATATATTCTATCTTATTTCCTTGTTTATATTATCATATTGAAGCATTGATAAATAGCTGGAATGTTTGCAAGTTTCATAACATTTGACAATGTAAATATTATAATATATATATATATATATATATATGAGTATATGTAATTTCAATTTATTACATCCAGAGACAAAATGCTGTTTGTTGTCAGTTGTTAAAATATTAAAGTTACTTCAATATAACTAAATGTCTGTTTGAGATTGAGACAGAAATTCTTTTTAATCCCTGCCAATTATCTCATTCCTGAACCATTCAAATGCTAGCTGACATAGAGACACATGCTTTAAAATGCTAGGTATAAATCTTGAGAAATCAATCTTTAAGCAATTTTGTCTTCATGCAAATATCCTAAAACTTAGCTCTACAAACCTAGGTGGAATAACCCAATATGTACTTAACAGATCGTGTAAACCAAAGGTGTATCAAGGTACTGACCCCTGTGGCACAATATATTGTTACAACACACTCCATTTGTTACTGTGGTAAACAATAATAAAGGTTATAGAATAATGAATACATTCACTTTCTGCAAATGTGATATCACACCTGAGACAAGTTGTAGGAGGAAGTGTTTACCCTTCCTTTTACTTTCCCAGGAGCCAAACAGGGGTCCCATGGTATTACTCCTCCTTGACTTATATTGAGGCAGCACAAGTTGGTGGGCAGAAGTAGTGGAACAAATTGAAATTCAAAGTGAATGAGAAACAAAGTGAGAAATATAAGAGAATGTGGTCCTAATATCTCCATCAATGGCATACACTCAGATTACCAGAAGACTTCCAAACCAGTTCCACCTCCTCAAAGCCCAACCATTTCTCTATAGTTCCATTGTGTGAAGGAGCAGTCTTTTATTTGATAAGATTTTGGAGATGTACAAATGTCTGTGATAAATAACCCACAAAAGACTTAAAATTGTATATATTGTGCTTTAATCTAGCTCAAAGAATTAAACCTAAGACCTTGGACATGTTAGACTAAAGCTCTCCAATTTGGCTAAAGCCCCATCCCTGGTTTCTTAAATGGGATCTTTCTATAACTCGGTCTGGTCTTGAAGTCATGATGCCTCTGTTTTAGACTCAAGGGTTATTATAGGCATTATAGGTGTGTCGCTTTGTGGTTCACAATGCTATACTTTTATATATAATTTGTAGTAGCATCACTATAAATATTAATATCACACATGCCACAGCATTAAAAAGCTACAACTTCTAGGCAGGAGGCTATCAACCTCTCTGCAATGTGTATTGGAACAAAATATGGCACTGGACTGTGCATAGCCATACTAGTTTAGAAACATTTTTTTCTGTTGAAAATTGAGTATGTGACTGTAAAATATGGTGATTATCAGGATGGAGCCTGCCCATTAAATACCTTAAAAGCAAAATGTTTCATTTGATGGAATAAGAAAGGGACTGGGGACTTTCAAGCATAAGAGAGATTCCATGTAAATTTTGGTGACTTCAAGTATGGAGAAGATCCCAAGTGCGGTCTTTAGGAGTAAACAGTAATTAGAAGCAGAGAGAAACACATGGACATCAGCTACCAATAAAACATGAACCACTTTCATAGAACTACAAGCTAATGAACCAGGACTTAAAAGAATTCTTCTCCAAAATCTACAAAAATAAACATACTCTTTCAAACGGCTTAACCTTTAATGATATTCAGAGTAAAGCAACCAAGACATCTAGATATACTTCAGACACCGAATTATAAACTAGAAAATGACCGTGTTGTTAAATTGTGGACCTTGTATCCATAATTTTTTAAATATAGTAATTAAGTTTGCCCTGTATGATGATCAATATTTTTAACCTAACCAGATCCAGAATAACTAAACTCTGGTTGTCTGTGATGTATAATCTATATCAGGTTAGCTAGGATTTTGACATTTTGTGAGTGATGACTTGGGTTAGTAAAAGAGGGAAGACCCACAATTAATGTGAACAAAGAAATGAGATTCTGAATTAAGTAAAAGTGGGAAAAACGTGAGCTAAATAACTAGCATTCAGTGCATCCTGCTTGCTTCCTGACTGTGGATACAATGAAACTAGCTACCTGCAGAGGCCACCACGACTTCCCTGCTATAGATTCCATGTAACAACATGCCAAAATAAATCCTTCCTTGCTTTAGTGGCTATTGTCAAATCAATGAGATGGTAATTAATACCATCACACTGCACAAAGGAGCAAATCCAAGAAAGGAAATCTGAATTCTCCTTCTTCAATTTCTTTATCTCATCCAAATAGACTTAAAAATCTTTTGGTGAGTTTCTTCTCTCTCAGATTTTAAAATGCTCTATGGCATGTAATGTAGTTTATGCTAGACTGCTTTTTCCCCCATTAAATTTAGAATAAAGAGAGAGAATTTTAGATAACCTTTATAAGAAAAAAATGGTGATTAAGCTAGCTGCCTTCCTGAGAGTGTTCTTCCTTTTAAATTTTAAGAAACCATTATGCAAATATAATAAAGTTATGCTAAATAGTGCAGTTAAGGCAAAATAAGATTTATAGTCTTTCGAAGCCTGACACTTTGTAGATTGCCTTTCACAAGTTAGTCAATCAGCAGTGGAAACTGATTTCAAAATGACATTACTTCCTGTTACTGTATTGTCCACGGGGTCTCATGCAGATCTCTAAGTCTGATCGACAGTTAAATTCTTGCACTAACAAGACCAGTTTCAGAAGCCCTGCTTCATCCTAAATATCGCATCTCAGTTGGTTGTATCATTTCTCAAAGCCTTCTCACTTTGAGTTGCAAAAGACCAGTTGACCCTGTAACCCCGACTTCTGGAAGTAAATTATGTAATCTCTCCTGAGTACAACCAATTTTCAAAGCATTCTCAGGTAAACTCGTCCTTGACTAACAAAGTGAAACATTTTTATAGCATCATTCAAAACAGGTGTTTTTCGTATATAGAAAGTTTCAACCCACAACTCTAAGTGGAAAAACACTGCTGTAGTTATGTTTGCGTGCAACCTTTACAGATCTGAATGAGGTATCAAGACCAGAGAAACAAGCACAGTCCCACGTCATCCTTACGCAAGAGAGGTAAACAAAATCCTCAACCACTTGTTCTGTTGTTGTTTTACAACATTCTTGACAGTGACAAGACTACAAATAAAGAAATCATTTAACAAGCAAACACATGGAAACTGAGGGAAGACCAGGAAAGGGAAAGTCAAGAGAAAAAGAAGTCTTGAGTTTTTCCACTCTTTACAGGGCTTGTGGGCCTCACGGCATGCCATTTGGTTTGGCAAAATCTTAAGTCATCTCAGCCCAGTAGAAAAAAATTGCGCTTTTCCAAGTCATTATTCAAAACTTGCCTGTGTCTTTTGTTATATTATTAACATGATTTTAATCATATCATTCAAAAGTAGATCTTGTCCAAAATGTCATGTTGTGTATGTACTCATATAACTTATCATCCTATGACCTGCCTCAATATTTTAGTAAGTATAATTCTGCATAATGATATCATCAGTCTCACATCACCAATAATACTTTTTTTTCACTAGTTAGTAAGGTTGGTTTTTTGTTTTTTTTTTTTTTGTTTGTTTGCTTTTGGGGGTGTTGTTTGTTTTCTGGTATTCAAGACAGGGTTTCTCTGCAGCTTTGGAGCCTGCCCTGGAATTCAGTCTATAGACCAGTAGACCAGGTTAGCCTCAAACTTAAGAGTTCTGCATGTCTCTGCCTCCTGAGTGCTGACGTTAAAGGTGTGCACCACAATTACCTGACATGGGCAATAAATATTACTGCTGAATATTTGTGAGGTTTTGTTTTTTTTAAACTTCATTAGGTTTTCTTAGTTATTGTCACAAACATTTAAAATAGTCACCAAATTTAAGTCAAAAAATCATAGTTTATAAGGAAGTATTATTTCAGGAATGCTATGTTTTTCAGTTCAGCTGGGGAAAAAAGCATACAAGTACAGGAACGACTCTAAAAGGCCTAGGAACAGCACATGGCACATGCATAAGAACTCTTTATGAGAGTGCTCAGCTTTTTGTACACTCCTTGTAGTGTGACCGAGGAGTCACAGTGTTTGTATATAGCTTTATCTGAATTATTCACTGGCTTGGCAGCCTACACTTCCTTTAATCTCACCTTTAAAAGTTATATGCTCAATTGTTTGCTTTTTATAATCCAAGAAATTGCAAAATGTAAATGTAATAAGTGAGCTATTTTAAATATGAAAACTTCAGAAACTCCTTATTTCTTTACAGGAACGATAGTTACAGTATTTAAAAATTCTGCTATGATCTCACCTTCCACGACAGCATTTCAGCTAATTTGGGAATATATGTTGGAAAAGACTATTTCATGTTGATTGATATCCATTATCCTGCTATTGATATTCCCCAACAATAATATACCAATCAATGAAGGACAGCTTTTATGTAAGTGTTATACCTTTGATCATACCACTGCGGTTATGAAATATACATAAAAGTCATAACAATTTTTAAGTCTAGAATAACCTGTTCAAAAGAATTATCTTATAAATATGCATAATAATTTGGCACTAAGACACCCAAACCCGTAACGTCCCTGACAATGAAGCTGTGATGCTGAGAATGTCATCTCCATGGAGGGCATCCTACAAATCAAGCAGAAACAGTAACTGTGATTTCCAATGGGCCGCTTCATCAAGATTGCTTCCACTCTCGTGTGACTGTTCCTGTGTTCCAGCAGCAAACAGGCCTTCAATAACAGGATCTTCTTTATTATTTTTGTCATAAATTCTTTTTTTTTTACTTTCCTACCACTTGGAAAGTTATTCAGGCATTTTATGAGATAAGAGTTTATGAAATTCTATACTGTACATATCTTTACAACTAAATCTTATTTTACTGTCCCTCTAGGAAAGTGAAAGCACAAACTGTCACACGATTAATCAAATCACAGCCACACTCCCTAGTCAAGTGAACTGAAGACATCAAAACTTCACTAAATCAAAGGGAGGAGAGTCCAATACAGACATCAATGAAGAATTCTTTGTAACTGTGGGCCCAATGCAATCCTGTCCTCTGCACTAGTCATTTGTTCCCTGGGAAAGTTCTCGTGGTCAGAGTGCAAATTAATAATGTCACCATTCTTGGCAATTGTCCTAAATACTTCTAAGACTAAGTTCAGCCAATGTAATTACACTGCAATAAAATTACAAGTAAAGCGATATGAGTCCTTAGTCTTGGCAAATGTCCTAAGCACTCTCTGAGATTATGCTTTCTGGGTATAATTTGGAAAAAAAATCATGCAAAACAGTAAGGGTAGTTGTCAACTTGGTATTATAAAATTAACCACATATCTATATTTTTAGTTGTAGTTTTCCTTCCAAGTTCCACAGATCAAAATATACCATAAATTTTATTGTATGATTATTAAACTGTATTGTTCTCAAACTGTACCTAGCTATCATGAGTGAAAATTATTAATGACAAATAAATGTATAATCATGTGTGACTACACCAAAACCATTCAGACTGAAACTGAGAACCTAGCAGCAACTTTATACACCTCTACAAGTGATTATGAGGCAGAAACGGAGTTGAAACTCTCTGATCAAATAGTATAAATATTTAAATCTCATCTTTACACAATTGGCAAATAAACTGTGTTCATGGTGATTTTGTTAGAGTTTGTGGAAGCTACAATGAATCATTCATTCATTCAGGAATTCACTCATGAAATTGTAATTAAGTGACTATTGAATATATCATATTCTAGGAAGTTTCAATGCAAAAATGAATTA
Organism: Microtus ochrogaster; assembly: GCF_000317375.1. NCBI lineage: Eukaryota > Metazoa > Chordata > Mammalia > Rodentia > Cricetidae > Microtus > Microtus ochrogaster. Next base: position 99,251,032 of record NC_022009.1, read on the forward strand.
GGCATGGCTCCAACACACAAAAGATCTTACTGTACATGAAAGATAAGCATACTACAATATTATAATACAGTGTAGTAAGTGCAGCCAGTAAGTACTGTAATGTAAATTCTATGAATTGCTACAATCAATGATGCATCAAGAAAGTGGAGAAAGAGTGTTTGTGTTTAAGACATTGGGATAGAGATAGGTGACATTAATTCTTCAACTATGTTTTATAGGTGTTTTTTTTTATTGAACGTATGTGAATGAACCAGATGAGATCTTATCTTAAGAAACTGCAATAGCAATTGAGAAGTTCCAAGAGAGTAATCGTTGTATATTAAGAGTGGTATAGAGTTGATGAGAAAGGATGGAAGACGGTGCTTGAAATCCACTGTGGGATGCTTAATATCATCCACTATGGCAGGGATTACTATAATTTTAATTCAAACATAGTAAAAGAAAATGAAGGTTTAAAAAACAGCAGAAAAACAAAACAGGATAAGGATGATTAAAAATACATCCATATGACTATTCATTTTTATATTCTTTCAAATAACAAATTAAAAAATGTATTAATATTATTTTCTCAGGACTGAATTCATATTAAGACCACCACAATTCAGAGCAGTGGGAAAGTACAAGGTATTTGCAGACATTGAGTGTTTTATGTCTTCTATGAGGCACTTTAATGTTATCCTCTGTGTTCTCTGCACAAAGAAAGACAAGTAACTTCATCAGCGTTTGGAGGAGCACTCGTGGGACCAGGAAACTTTAAATCTGGGGCAAAATTAGATTTTATTTTTATCAAATCAATTCTGTCATGGTGGAAGGAAACGTGGGGGGAACAAGATTGCTTCTTTTCTCACAAATTGTTAAGATTGCATTTGGGTCAAGTTTGCTATTCCAAAATATTTAACTTCTTTTACCCAGAGGCTATAATTTAAAGCATCAACTTTTGGAACTAAATTGTTTGCATCAGGTTCATTAATTTACAATCTTCTTCGTGGGACAGAGCTCTGTTTCAAATCATTAACAATGCAATCACACAGGAAAGTGCTTTTAAAAAAATAAACCTATGCAGCAGCATGCTTATAATGTTTGACTAAGAATATAAAAACTAATGTTTTCTTATAGAAGATCAGGAAATAGATATTAACTCTCTTGATATGACTTCAGACCAGTGTAAGAGATTATTATACTTACCCTCATTCATTTCTAAGAGAAATTGTTACTAAGCTGACTTGAGATTCACTTTATGCTTTTCAAGACCACCAACCTCCCCTCCACAAATGAATCTCTTGAGTTTTCTATAAAGTTTGCTTCCAGAGTACTAATTACTTGAGGAGACTGGAGAACAGGAGAGGAAATGAGCATGAGATGCTACAGTTTTGCTCCTGGAAGAATTATCAAAATTAATTCACGATATTAAATTCCACATAACCACAGTAGAATTGTGCATTATAATTATTCCTCAGCCATGATGTGCACTGCTTTACTTCAGCCTCTTAGCAATCATTAATATTTTATTTGAAGTAATTCATATTATCAATGGACACAATATAGAACAGCTACTACCTGGACATTTCAGAGACCCCAAGTGACTATACAAATCATATTAAGATGTATGTCTGATGTAGCCATTTGCCACATGTATGTGCTTATTGTCACAATTAATATTGTATAACAAGAAGAGTATTTCAAACAAAATCTCTGCATTTTAACTCTATTCTTCCTACTCATACATAAGGGAGTATTATTTTGTTTTACAATTTTTTGTCACCTCAAAAATTATTCAGTTGCATATAGTTAAATAGTAGTATATTTCCAATTAATTATCAAAAATAGCTCAATATATTTGAACATTTCTGATGAGCTTGTTGCTAGAATTTCCTATACACTTACATTTTCAAGATGAATTGTAATAAATACTACATCCTTAAACATATTATGGAAGTATTAATTATTATGGACATGACTTTATGTTTATTTATTTCTATTCAAAGATAATACATGCCGGAAGAATTTGGTGGTGCTAAGTGATTATTCAAAGAAATAAATCATTTTATGGTATTAGTTATATATTATGAGTAAAGAGAGGAAATATTTTTTCATTTCTCAGAATTCTTTTGGCTTAGAATGAAGAAAAAAACACACTTCACAGTTGCCAGTGAATTGCAAAGTACACATTTGCCAACGAATTCATTTATTTTTTTTTCCATTCCATTCTCAGTTTTTCCTCTCTCCTCTCTTCCCATTCCCTCCCCAAGTCTGCCTTCTACCAGTTCCCAACACCATGCACTCCTCTGAGGGGGTGCCATTTCAGGGTTAGGGAACATCCTAGTGCCCGGGAAACCCCCAGGAGTCCACGAGGATGACCCCAGCTAAGACTCCTTGCAATAGTGGAGAGGACACCTGAACTGCTCATCCCCTGAGATGACCACCGTACTGTCATCAGAGAGCATTCATCCAGTAACTGATGGAAGCAAATGCAGAGATCCACAGCCAAGCACTGGGCCTAATCAGTCCTGTGGAAGAGAAGGAGGAGGGATTGAATAAGCCAGGGCGTCAGGGTCATGATGGGGGAAAGCCACAGAGACAGGTGACCTGAGCTCATGGGAGTTCAAGGACTTTGGACCAACACCTAGGGAGCAGGCACGAGACTGACCTAGGCACTCTCTGCATTTTTTGACAGCTCTGTAACTTGGTGTGTTTGTGGGGCTCCTAGCAATAGGATCAGGACCTGTCCCTGGTGCTTGAGCTAGTTTTGGGGAACCTATTCCCCAGGCTGGGTTGCTGTCCCACATCTGTAACTCCAGCTTTAGGAAGTATTGTGCCCTCTTTTGGTTTCTGAAGGTACCAGGTATACACGTAGAATACATTCATACATACAGTCAAACATTTACACAGAAAATTAAAAATAAATCTTTTAAAATCACGTGAAAGAATACACAATTTCCCATTCCCATACTTTAAAAATGAGAATTTTTGCATATTTGGAGATCTGAAGGTATTCTGGTTTGGCCTTACTTCTAACAAAAGCTACAGAACTGAACTTGTGCTCCAAGAGCTGTGGAGGAAGGGGAGATAGTGGGATAAACCATCAATTTTATGGTATCAAGTATGACAAAATTAGTGAAGAATTGGACACGTTTCGAGAATATAAAAGGAAGACTGATAATCTTGGTTAACAAATGGACAGCACTAAAACCAATGAGAAACTTATGCATGGTTCCAAAATAATATCTTTAAAACAATAGGTCAAGTGCTTTCAAATTATCGTCCTCTCCCTCTGTTTTACTGCATTATAATTTCCTAAGTACTTTTATCTGGTTCAAAGATGTGATTTGAATATGATTTGGCAAGGGACAAAAGGTATGTCCCATTTTTAAATTATAGCAATAATTTCTTATTCAAGCAAGGCAAGAAATAGATGCAAGAATATGTGAATGGATTAAATATATTCCAAAATTAGATATATTCCAAAATACATATTAGATATATTTCAAATGAAATAATCTAGTGAAGGTATTTACCTGTTCTGTGTATCAGAGAAAGACCAATTAGAAACCACAGAGTAATTCGAATCTTCCATAAATAAATATTGTATTAATAATAAATATATTTATAATTATACAACTATGGATATATTAAATTTTATGTTAATTATAAATATATAATTACTAATATTAACAGGGTGATGATGACAAGTGATTAGTAAAATATAAAAAGTCCAGAAAAAAGAATAGGAATATTTTTTAATAACAAAAACTATTTTTGACTCATGGACTAAAATGAAGCCCCCAAGCAAGAGTGATAGATCTAGTCAAAGTTGTAGGACTTAAAAAAATAAAATGTCACAGTTCAGAATACCTAGAAGGTGGAGAAGCAGCTAACATGCTCAACTGACAAAACACAGTTCTTTGAGTTGCCAGGGAATCAATCTGTAGGATGTTAGTATATGGCTTGTTACTTGAAAGGAGCCAAAATGGCAGCCTTGAAGAAATGATGATGAATCCACATCTCTCTGAGGTAGACATGATCAGGAAGAAGCATTCTTAACCTCTGAACTACATGAGTATGATGTTTGATATGCTACCATCTTGTCTCTGAGCATGAAAGGGAAATAAATTTTTCTCTTGAAGTGTCAGCTAACATCAAAGCCAGGTATGGTGCCAGCAAAGAAAGAAAACATCCGTAATTACTTTTAAGCCAGTTTAGCTGTTTAAGAACTAGGTATGAGTAGATGAAGAACTAATATGTAGTGCTTTTAATAACTGTTAGAGCACATCTTTAAGTGTCTATGTTTCTTAGTTCAAAGATCTGGTCTATATAGCTTCAATATTCTTTTTCTTCTCCACTATTTCTAATCCCACTGGTAATTTTTTACCCATTCTAGTGAATATGAGTTTTTCAAACTTGATACTATGTAATGACATTTTTGCACTTGTAATTTACATTCCTTATTAATTTAAGTTTTGTAACTTTGCTTGCTGCATGGATTCTGTCAATTCACACTAACTTTGGGATTTTCTAAATTTTGTGAGCACAAGATTCTTTTCAGTTTTTTTTTTAACCAAAACACACTTTAAGAGTGAGATTGGCTACTTTATATTGATCCTGTCCAGTTAAATTGAATGATAGGCCATTTCATAATCATTTAGTTGGATATTGCAAATATGACCTCATGTATTAGGCTCCAGGGACTATCTGCAGTCCACTTGAGTCTGAAGAGGAGAGCAGACAGATACTACTCACACAAGAAGACCATAAAGGGTCAGTGTTTACAATGTTTGAGATAAAAATATATTTAATTTTGCATTATACCACTATATTAATCATCCTAGTCTGAGTTGACACTAATTTTAAAAAATCACAATACAAGTAGTCCCTCAGAGAATGAAACAACTGTGTTTAATATTTTATGAAAAGTAGAGGGCTTTGGACCCATACCTTGGAAAAGATTTCAATATGAAAAACCAAAATTGTTTTTCTTCAAAATATTAAAACACATTTTTGGTTTTGTTTTCACAGAAATTCAAATGCTGAGCTCAAGAATTTAGAATATACACTTTGAAATTTTTCAAGTTATTTTTTTAGGAATTGCTGATTTATAAACCAAACTTTAAAACAATAATAAGTTATGAGGCCATCAGTGGAAAACAATTTCATTTCTAAAAGAAAAATAAAATGACCTAAACATATTGGAGAATGATTAAAATTCATTTTCACATTCTTGACTTCAATATCGTAAATAACAGGAAAACCTAAGTAATAAGAAAAATAATTTGTCAGCAAAGACAATTAGTTCAGTTTAATTCAAGGTATCAGTGTAACTTGTGAAAAATCCCAAATTCTCAAGAATTTAAGCAACTCTGGTGATTTAATTTTATTTAAAAATGTATGCTTGTAGTTTTCCTCTTTGATTAGCATTTTATACTGGGGCAAGTACAGGCCATAATGTTTGACTTTGTGTTTGACTCTTTGAGGTCAAATACAACACGAAGAAAGTGCTAGAACTGCAGGCACTATAAATAGGCCCATGGGAAGAAGTCCCTGTTCCCAATCATTCTCACTTTATTCGAAGCATGTTGGGATACATGACACATGCCATATACATTCTCAGAAACAGCATGAGCCCTTTAAACCTTAAATTGCTCCCCAAATTGTTAGCTGTGAGTTCTGCTACTTTTGTTTTAAAGCTGAAAAAACAACTATACCTCATAGTGCATCTTACATAGCAAATTTCTTCTCAAATGTAGTTGGCTGTAAACAAAAGGAAGGCTGGTTATTTTGAGGCAACTTGTGTTTATTTTGAGGTTCTCAAGAGAACTAAATAATTAAATAGAAACTTTAATACCCAGAACCAAAAAGGACAAGAACCAAAACTTTAAGAATTTTAGTAGCTAAGAATAAACAAAGCATGTTTCTTTATAGCTCTCGAAGGTCTTAGACAATGTCAGTGGAAAGAAAGCAGTTCTCTAAGATACGTGTGTATGTGTGCATGTGTGTTTTTACTCAAAAGAAAGTAAATGAATATTGAGGAACAAAAAACCAATAAGCGACAAGGATGCAAGTTATATTGTAATTCACAGGAAACATGTTCTACAACTTCAAATAGACAGACAATCATAGACAGAAAGTGCTTATGAGACAAATTCTGTCTGCATTGCGGTTTGAATGTGAAATGTACAATATGAGCTGATGTGTTTGAACACTTAGGTTCTCAGCATGGGGAAGTTTTTTTCTTTTGATTCATTATTTTATTTCTTGAGATTATATTTATATAAATTAAAATTACCCTTCCCATTCTCCCTTCAAAATCTCCCATACATCAGGTGTGATATTGTTTTGGACCTTTAGAAGGTAGAAACTCATGGAGTAACAGGACCAGTAAGGTTCTGAATCCTGACCTCACATACTATCTGCTCTCTGCTTTCTGACTGTGGGCACGATGATCAGCTGCCTCATCTCCTATTGCCATCATGCCCTCTCCATCATAATGGACTGAAGTACATCTTTAGCTATAAGGCAAAATAAACTTTCCCACTTTAAAGACTGTCTTTAAAGGTATGGCCAGGTATTTGGTCATATCAATAAGAAAGGTGACTAACCTATTTTACAAGCTATACTATCTATGGTGAATGAGATGTCAGCAGAGTATTGTGATGCCATAAATACAGATTGATCAAGAGTACTTGTCAATATTGCTGTTGATATCAGGTCTCCTCCTGATTAACTTCATAATCGTTTCCTTTTATTTATGATTTATACATCAATAAAAACTGATTAAAATGTCATAATAAATATATTATCAAAGAGCAAAAATAAAATATCTAGAAAGGAAATTAAGAGAAAGTTTTTTGGAAAATGACTAAGGGCCTGTTGGGACTAATGAGTCCTTTAGCTGTATGTTGGGATTAATGAGTCCTGGCCTTCAGCTGCTCTTCCTTGCTAGAACCTTCTAAATAAAGTTACTAGAAGCTGTGCCTAGCTTAGAGGATCAGAGGATGGGATTTTCACCTGTTGGCCATTGACTGCAGTGTATTTAAGCCTCCATGGTGCTAATAAAGATGAGCTTTTGGTACCAGTGATTAAAAGTCTGTGTGTCGGTCTGTCTCTGCATGTGTATTCTCAACCTCCAGCCCCTTTCCCAAAGCTCATGAACTGGGGTCTAATGCATAGAGCACAGACCGGGGCCGTGGTGCGTGGCAAGGGCCCATTGAGAGGCCCATTAAAACAAGGGCTACAAAATCAATTAGCTATGAAGGGTCAAGGAGAATTATGAAACAGGAAGGGATGGGGGAAACAACAGGTTAGAAGAGGAAAATTGGAAGGGAAAAATAACACTAAAGACTTTTTAAAGAAAAGTCATATATAAAATTATCACTATAGTAGCTTCCTAAAATATATATCTCTTTCCGCATACATAAAAAGAGTCAAAATGAAGCTGTCTGCTAACAGGATAACAATGTCCTTACTAGACACCTGTGACTAACAAATACAAAGTTCAGAGCAAGTTCTATGTTATGTCTTTTGAAATTATTGTCCAGTGAGTTTACTCAAACCATTAAACATATGAGTCTATTGCCAATATTATTGACCACCCTCAATTTCAAATATTTGTTGAAAATATCAAATAATTGAGTCATAGAATAAGGCAAAATTCAAATTGGTGGATCCTGAAAGCTTTGTCACTTCTGACTAGTTTTCATATTCCTACAAAGTGCTATGCACACCATTGGAGGGGAAAAAATCATTGCCATTCTTTACCAAGTGTGAACTTACTCAACTTCAATCACAACTGAGTTCGAGTTACACTTACTTGTGTGATAGTGGCATTTAATGTCAGGTGAATAACCAGCCACTTTCCGATTGTATTTACCTCCTAATACTATTATTAGGACAAAGAACCTATGACAAAAGTAGATAAGAAACCTACAAAGAACAATTACTATTATTCTGTTTGATGTACATAATATTAAACCAAGTCCTAATATTTTACCATTACACTCTAAGATTAAGGCTCTGCTAACTTTTATCACAGACATTTCTGTATTCAGAGATCGGCAGCTGGCAACTGGCAGTTACTGGTACTAGCAAAGGATCAGTTTTTATTAAAAGTGTTGCCCCTGATAAGTGAACCATGTTCCAGTTGAAGGCCTCACATCCAAGAATATAATGTGTATGTGTGTGTGTGTGTGCGTGCATGTGTGTGTATATATAAAGACAGAGGAAGAGAGAGAGAGAGAGAGAGAGAGAGAGAGAGAGAGAGAGAGAGAGAGAGCTCACTGAGTCCATTTAATGTTGTTTCTATGGATGTATTCATCAGTATATGTGGCAATAATTATAGAAAAATCATGAACTTGGGAGTTGTTGTACAAGAAAAAAGTTGGAGAAGGAAAGAATGGTAAGAAAATGATGCAAATAAAGAAATCTTTATTAAATTCTCAACTAAAAAATTTAAAGTTCCTTTTAATATTCTTAATAAAAGGATACTGTGGTCGATTGAAAGAGAATGGTCACCATACGTTCACATATTTGAACACCTAGTCTCTATTAGGAAGGATTAGGAGGAATAGGAAAATTACCTTATTGTAGGTAGTGTGTCACTAGGGGTGGCCTTTGAGGTTTTCAAAGCCCATGCTAGTCCAAGGAACTCTCTTTCTGCTTGTGGATCAGGATGCAGAGCTCTCAGCTACTTCTCCAGCAATACCTACCTGCCCACATGCTCTCTGCCAGGATAATAGACTAAGCCTTTGAAACTGTAAGTAAGCCTCAAGAAAATGCTTTTCTGCTACAGTTGCTTTGGTCATGATGCTTCTCCACAGCAATAGAACAGTGACTAAGACAAAGATACTTTATTACATATTTTATAAAATCCTCAAATAACTCTCTGACTAGCAATTAAAATCATAGCTAGTTATTTATTTTCTGGTAGATTTAAATACTTAAAGATAATTTATGTTAATTGAAAATGGAGATGATCAGTGTGTAATGATAGTAGCAGTGCTGGAGACTTTTAAAGTTAGTGATGTGACTTTCTTTCCCAGGGGAAAACTGAATGCATTTTGATCACCTTACACTGCATCTATTCAGGACCACACATTTGTGACATCTCTTCTTACGTAAGTACCTGTATTCTTTTCCAGGTTCATGTATATATATATATATATGTATATATATATATATATATATATATATATAATATGGAATCTATCAATGAATTCCTCAGACAGCACCTGTATGTGGCATTTATTTAATTGTCAAAGGTTTGCTCTCAAGGATGGGAAACAGAAAACTAAGTCCAACAGGCATTCCATAGTACAGGCTTCCTTTGATGTTCCCATGTCTGCTTCTTAGATGTGCATACTTTGCCTTTAACTCACCTGATATATGCAAGGACACCTAATTTTTTAATTATTATCAATGAGTGGGGATCTTTTTGTAGGGAACTAGTAAAGATTCTCATATTAACAAAATGAAGTAAACTATAACAAGAACATCATAAACACTCAGTGAAGATAAGAACAAAAAGTCCAAGTGTGTGAGTGTGTACATGACTGTTTGCGCTAGTGTGGTGTGTGTGTATATATGTGATGTGAGTGTTTTGAGAGATAATCGAGATTTAATTCATCATAACCTGAGTTTCATCTACTCAATGTGGGAATTCAGCACCATCTTTGTAACATCAGCTTTTTACGGCCACCACGTCTGTCAGTCCATTGATTCTCATTTACCTGCCTATAGATGGGATCATTACAGAGGTCCTAAAGACTATAAATTCAGAGTGGATTGAAGTTGCCAGTCACCACCTCACAGTTTTCTGCTGTGTTGATCAATCTGTGTCAACTAGAGGAGATCATTGTGGATTGATCGCCACAGCTGCAGGAGCCTTCTCTTCTTGAAAGGCATGTTAAGAGTTCTGCCGAAGGTCAGAGGAGAGAGACTTTACAAGTAGCTTTTGTTTCTCTTTTGGAATGATCTTCCCATGTATTATTCTAAGTCTCTCCACTAATGTAGTAATTGAAGGCTGCCTCCTAATACAGCTTGCTTTGGTCATTCCTTTGAAGTTTTCGATTCCTTTTAGTCCAGTCATTTTGTAATATCCCCTTTTCCTTACTATGCATTTAACAATACCTAACATACATAATACTCTACTTATTTACTATGTTTCTAATTTTTTATGAGAAGCTCTAAGAGGTGATCTCTTTTTATGATGCCATTTATAATAATACTATGAAAATCTAGCAAAAATATGTATACATTCCTGTTAGTTAAAAGCATGTTAAATGAAAAAAATAATGAATCAACTGTAGTGATTGACCCAAGGTATACTAAAAACCAGTCATGGAATGCTTACTCCCTTTAATCTAGAAACTATACTTTTCTTATAAAAATATAAAAATCTTCTCAGTGAGTATACACCACCAATATTTCACTAGAGTGACACAGATTCTAAGATGCTCCATGGAATATGGAGCTTTCTGTTATCTGGGCACAGATGAGCAAATGAGATTTTAACTAAAGATTACCTGGGCTGAGCTTTTGTGGCTATTATCAAATTTTTGAGTCTTACGTACCACATTAAATATATGATGTAATACTGTGTGATCTACTGGCTTCATTTCTTATTTCTGGGCTGAACTCCTGGAGTCCGTGAGAAAGAGGGATAATATGAGAAAAGGGGTCAAGACCATGATGGGAAACCCACAGAAATTACGGACTCGAGCTAGTGAGAGTTCATTGACTCTGGGCTCTCAGGTTGGGAACCTGCATAAAACTGAATTAGACCCTGTGAATATAAGTGACAGTTGTGTAGCTTTGGTAGTCTGTGGGCTACTGACAGTTCAACCAGGATTTTTTCCTACTGCATGAACTGGCTTTGTGGAACCCATTCCCTGTGGAAGGATACCTTGCTCAAACCAGATACTGGGGAGAGGGGGTGGGGCTTGGTCCTGCTCCAACTTGATGTGCCAGACTTTGTTGACTCCCCATGAAAGGCCTTATCCTTTCTGAGGAGTGGATCAGGAGTGGGCTGGGAAGAAGATGGGGGAAGTGGGATGAAGGGAGGGAAGGGGAGCTGGAATTGTTATGTAGAATGAGGAAAGATTGTTTTTAAATATAAAAGTAAATAAAAATAAGAACATATTTTTATTTCTAAAATAATGTTCCAAGTTCCTCATAACCTGTTTGACCATGTTTCTTCTTCATAAATCTAGGCATCCTCAGATATCTCTAATTTATATATTAGTCATCAATTATATACTTCCTGACCTTCTTAAATAGAATATAAGATTTTAAGACAAAGGTATTTGTTGGAGTTTTGGTACTGGATAGGTCATGTACTAGAAAACCATCACCGTTTGCTCTTATGAATAAATATATGTAAAAGAAATATTCATAAGAGATGTTATTTTGTTTTAATTTTTTGTCTGTTTAGTCTAGGATCTATTTCTCAGTGAAATCTATATGGTAAATGGGTAGTTAAACTATCTATAGTTCTAAATCTGTAGTAGAATGTACCACTTCTTATGTAACTTCTTATGTAGGGAGTGAGAGAAGGGACAAATTGAGCTTGTTGTACATCCTCAGGCACAGTGATTATGCAGGTCATTAGGACAATGTACAGGTAGGGCCATAGCGCGATCGTACTGTACTTTCACCATCCTCCAAAGTGCTCACTTTGCTTTTAAGTTCTTTGCTGAGTAATAAAAGAAATCAAACATAGTAAAATCGTCATAAAGTACCCTGCATTATAAATAATAAAGTATGTGCACAAGTGTGCCTCAATTTCTGGCTATAGCAGCAAACAGCATCTACCCTCTTTGGGGCCTTAGCATATACCCAGAAGGCAATGTGAGCCACACTTGTTTGGACTATCTATTCATTACACCACTTTATTGTGCATGAAATACACATAAACGCTTCTCCTTCTTAAGTTTCAAGCCTATTTCACTGAGAAAAGATTTTTAATACTAAGTAGAATTATTAATGGCCCATAACAGGCTGATTCATTAATTTCTTTCTTTTTATGTGGAGATAGGTTTGCAGCCTTTTAAATGATCAAACCTTCTTAGGTTTGCTCTACTCGAGGGGTGTCGTGGATCTTTGCTGACTCTATTGCCAGGGGCAGCAGAGTGAGTTCATCTCCTTTTTAGTGAAGAGTAAGCTTTCTGCCTCCGGGTCTAGAGTACCACCCTGCTCATCAGGCCTCTGCTATCTTGCCAAGCACTGCAGGAGAGTCATCATGGGGATAGCTGATTGCTAGGCTGCACTTAGAGCTGATAAATATGCATAAGTGTAGAATATTAAATGATTTTATTAGCAATCAACTTATTGTGTCATTATGCTCATTAACCTGTATGATGGAAAAATTAACAAAAATCAATCTAACATTTAAAAACCCTGCTTTTTTTCATTCCTTTAAATGGATTTCCAGTTAGTGCAAGGTGGCTAATGTTAAGTGAAATGACTAAAACACTCCAATCCCATTGCTGTTCTCTCTAAATAAATGAACAGTGGTATTAATAATTGTAAAGAATTCACAAGATGAGAAGCAAAGGTTAAAGCATATAGAATTTCACAGCACAGCAAAATTGATAAGCTCGCATACCCCAAATCAAATGTCAAATAATAAGTAAAAATAAAAAATACATCAAGTTCTAAATTTATGTTAGTTCTTTAAGTAATATATAACAAAAAATAGCCTATCATTTTCATTAATATTTTTCTGCAATATACTGTAATGTTTCTAAAACTGATGTTTATATTCTGATATATATATATATATATATGTTATGTTAAATCTATTATTTGACTCAAAATGAAATATTAGAGTGTGGCCATATTTTTCAGCCAACTAATCAACTCTATTGAAACCTTCCATCTTTCATTACAATCTTGGAAATTATTTTGTGAAATTATCCACCTCTCTCTTAGTTTAGAAGAATTAATTGCCACTCCCCAGTAACAATACTGATTGGGAACTGAAGGTTAAGCAAGTGAGATCCCTGTGGAAAATAGAAATTGGTAGTAAGATGCAAACCAAAGCAAATATATAATAATAAAGTATTTGGGTAATTGACACTTAACTATATTCTGTACTAATAGTTCTCAAAAGTGAATGAAACAACTTTAAATACTGACCTAATTTCCAGTAAAAATTAGGTAAGGGATAGTAAATCTTTTTGATTAGGAACTGGCATTCACTTATAAATAAGTGTTTAGTTATCAGTGAATACACCACCAATTTTGATTAGAGTGCCAAAGATTCTAAGATACTAAATATGTCATTGTACTACATGTACACAGACTCACAAGTGAGAATTTATCTATAGATTGAAGATTTTGTAATATTGTAAATAATCTAATGGATAAGTGAAAAGATATATTTTGATAGGAAAATTCTGGTATTGTGACTACTTTCATAAGAAATTCTTCCAGTTTTTATGGCTGTGCTACTGTCTTTAAAGTAAGGGCTCTGCTGTAGAAAACACTCCTTTGTCTGGGCTTGAAAAACTATGACTGAATGAAGAAATAGATAAGAGGAAATTTGCATCATCAGGCTTTGAAGGATTTTAGTATTTAGATAGAATAAATCTATTATAAGTGCTGTAGGCAAGAAGAGATGGCAATGCTTCTTTATGGAATGTTGTCTTCCTATCATCCAAGACCTAGGATGACAATTGGATTGTTAGTTTCTAATTCCTGACAAAGTAAATTTCTTTCTACCTCAAAACATATCATCTCAAGGGAGGCCCACTGATAAAAGGATTTGTGGAATAAGTACAGGATCCAGCTAATTTTTCTGCTTATAGACTTAGACAGGGGATCCAATAGAAGCAATTAATATGCTCATAGATAGAGGCACAGGGATCTAATAAAATGATCAGATGTTTTTATGACCCTATAAGAAAATTGTGGGGAACAGATAAAAGGAAGTCCTCCAGACTTAAAAATTTCCCAAACTAAAACCATTTCCTCCATGCCCAGATCTGGAGTACCTTCTGTGTTGGAGGAGTATGTATTCCCTTTGGATAAGCTTTCCTGTTCCTCTCCCCTGAACTCTCTTTGTCTTTTAATTCTTTGGCAAAGAACAAGAATCCAGATGCCTTGCTGTTCTTGTGTCTAAGTAAAGGTGAAAAAACCCAGGAAACAGTTGTTCTTGCAATCAATGATTTCTTTCACACTCAATTTTTTGAGTTGACATTTAAGGGGAAGTGTTCCTTTTTTATTTACAGTAACATTTTGCTTTTCTATAACAAGGTAAAAGTCAATGATTCCTTTGAAGTACAGGTACTGTGAAGACAGACATTCCTTAGTGAAGGAAGTAGTTTTGTTGAGAAAAAAACACCCAATAACACTAAACCAAAGCATACTATATATTTGCTAATTTTTGAAGGCATGGTACTGTCCCTGAATTTTGGATTTACCCTGAACTCAGGATCTACCTGCTTCAGATTAGTGCTAAGTTTAAGAGGGTATATCATCACATAAATGTCAATACCTATCATATCTTTTCTAAGAAATATTGCTTTATTGTTGTTATTATGTTCTTAACACAAATCTAAAACTACTGAATAAAATCAAGACCTTTGTTAGAAAAGCAAAACGATTATGATTATGAACATGATTGGACCAAATCAAATTATTTGTTTCTTCAGAAACATTTATATACAACAAATACTTACAACAATACTTACACTGACCACCAAAACCACCAGTTGTTTCTCTCTGACATACCCTGTCACACAAAATGTAGGGTTTTCTAAAACAAATAATGTGAAACCAGGGACTGAGGTTAGGCAGCATTCTTTCTGTCCAGTGTTGTCTATGTGAGGAAATTACTAGATAAACAAAATCATTCTAGTACTGTCAACTAAAAACAATGACCACAGGACAATATATTCTAAAAGTGCCTTGAGTGTAGATGCATATTTGTTTTTTAGACTGTCTTTGGTTGACAATTAGCATACACATAGTCCCAAATAGGATTTGGAAGTTAACATTTCATTAACCTCACTTACAACACCTAAAGGAGATATCTACATTTAAATTTAGGTGGAAATTTTGTCTAAGTTCTTCTAATGTAATATTCTCTAAAGAGCTGCAGCTACATAGAGGATCAATAAACCTACCCATATATTAAGAAACACAAACACAAGTATTTAGCAAAAATGAAAAAATAACCTACTGATAGTATATTCAAACTCTCAGTTTTAAAGTGCTTTATTTTAAATTTTATTTATACTAATTTTGTAGTTCACAAGAATCAGGGGCCTGTGCAGTTTAGGCAATGTTTTCCAAACAAGCTGCATTTCTCACCCATTAATGATATTTTGTTAAAGACTATTGTAAGTGATATTTTAAGAAATTACTGTCTACTGTTGAGACATGTATTTCATTTTAGAAGACATACTACATACTTATTCTGCTGTCAGACAATTCATTTAATATTTTCTCAGAGATTCACTTGCTTCTTTATAAAGCACCAGTTTCAAAGAAAACCCCATTCTGAACCGAAGAGGAGATTCAAAACGAAATAAAACCTAGGACCTGCCTTTGTATGGTCTTCTGTCTTACAAGGAAGATTGAGAACATGAACAGGACCAAATTCAAAAAGTATGTGAGTTTTTAAAACTTCTTTGTGTCAAGCATTGCATGAAGCAACTACTTCTAAGCTATAAAACAGAACTGAAAATAGTAACCAGGATGTTCAAGAGACTTTGACCCTCCAGAAGGCAGAGTAGGGGCCGGTTCTGAACAAGGTTATCCACTCCTGGTGACTCAAGTTTTCATCTAGGCATGGTCATTACTTCCACTCTTCTTTCAGTTGGAAAGCCACTTGATGTCTTGCAGCTGCATTCTTCTGAAGTGTGGAAAAGGAAATAATGAAGGCTCCTACCTTATAGCGCCACTCAGGCGTGTTTGATGGACAGCATTGGAAATACAGCAAGGCCTGGACCAAATCAATTTCATTTCTCATGCCCAGCTCACGTCCTTCACACAGATTGAATTCTGGGCTTTGTTATTTAATAGCCTCCCAACCTAATATAGAAGAAAATAAAAATAAGTGCAACACAATGCGATTTGTATAACATTCAAATCTTTAGAAAAAATTATTGTATTCAAATTTTTAGAAAAAGTAATAAAACATTATTGGAGTTTTAGCATTGAAATTTAGCATATAGGAAACCAGAATGAAAAGAAAATCTACTAGAAAAACTGTAAATGCTCTGAGTCTACTTGTTATAACTGTAATTATTAAAGTCCACCAATGCATCTAACACATATCTACATTACAATCCTGAGTAAGAATCATTTATCTAGCTTAGAATCAATGTTGTCTGCATTGAGTATTTGCAATCTAAGCAAATGGTTAACGATGTTAAGTTGGTAGAAGGCTTTCCTAGCACGCACATAGCCCTTGGCTCCATTGCTAGGACTGCAGAGTGTAGTGATCCACAGCTGAAATCACAGCACATGGGAAGTGGAAGCAGAGCAATCAGAAGTCTGCGAGCACAAATGACTACCCACCAATTGCAGGCCACTCGAACTGAAGAAAATCAAACAAGGTAAAATAAACAGCAAGAGTAGTACGTAAGGGTTATTTGATAAACTTCAGAGGCATAAAATTGCCTCATTTTTCTTTTGAGATGTTCTGTGAAATAAACTGGAAATAGATGGATTAATAGGGAGACCCCTATATTTTACTCACTTATGTAAGCATGACAAAGCGACATGGAGAATGAAATTCAAACAAGAAAACAAAAGCTGCAAATTAGAAATTTGAAGCACATTTTAGAAGATGTTGAAAATACTGTTTGAGGATTTAAGAGGAGATGGTTATACAAATTATAGAGGGAAATTGTACCTAAGTCAAAGTTTCCTATTATCAGATATGTATTTGTTGCAATAGTCATCAGAAAAAAAACCAGGAATATCCATGTCTGTATGCACCAGGTGATTCACTCCAAATTTCTTTGTCCAAAGGAAAAGTATTTCCCAAGCAACTAAGACAAATTAAGTTGAAAGCCTGTACCATCATTTGGTTTTGGTTTTGGTATTTGGGCTTTTGTTTGTTTGAGTTTTGTTTTTGTTTTTTGTGGAGTTTTTGCTGTTGTTGTTGTTGTTGTTTTTGGTTGTTTCTGGTTTTTTGGTTTTTTTGAGACAAAGTTTCTGTGAGCAACAACCCTGTCTGTCCTAGAACTAGCTCTTGTAGACCTTCAGGCTGGTCTCAAAATCACAGACATCTGCCTGTCTCTGCCTCCTGAGTGCTGGTGCCACCACC
>NC_022009.1:99269505-99277641 GCF_000317375.1 Microtus ochrogaster
GTGGCTATCTCTATATAATAATCTGCCCCTGAACCCAATAAAGGGGGCATTCTTGGGAAATTCAAGGATGACCCATGTTGCTGTCTCTCTGTCTGGGTGTGTCTGTGTATTTTAACCTCCAGCCCCCTTGCCCAAAGCTCGCAAACAGGGTGCCAGCACACAGAGCAGAGACGTGGGTGCACAGCACAGAACACCTCTTCTCGCAAGGATTTTTATTGCAATTGAAAGAAACAAATTTAAATCACGAAAGGCTATATGGACATAAATATAAAGATCTAAATATCCAGTCTCCATTGAGTCTTACTCCTTATGGTGCAAATGTATGAAAAAAATGAGAATTATCAACTACATAAGATCACCAAATTCACGGTACAGAACATTTCTGGGAATTGTCCTGAGGCCATGTAGCAATCTAAGGCTGCCTTTCCAAACTCAGGCTTCAATCTCTTCTGAGGTCAAACTGACCCACATAAGTCAAAGTCTCCACAACAAATTGTACTTGTAGCATGCACTCTCTGATGCAGAAGAAGGCATTTGATGTTATAATTCTACATAATATTGTTAGAGCCTGGATATTGTGTCCTGGAAGCTGGTAAAGACTAAACCTTTCTTTGGCATGTGAAGGGTTTATACACTATGGTAGTACAGGGTTAACTCTTCAATATACAGTGTGCACTTGAATGGATGTTATTTAGAGCTACTAATTAAAAATGTGTTTATAACATCAACAAACCGAACCCCCTGAGTGTGCTCCTGCCCAGTGTGGTTTTAAAACAAGTTTATATAGGAACATCTGAAAATGCATTCTGGGTATCTAGGTATATTCCAAATTTCAGAGCTACACTGATAGTTTTTGTGTAAGAAATATATATATATATATATATATATATATATATATATATATATATATATATATTCTAAAAAAAGGAAAAACCGCTCACCATATTCTGAACTAGCAGAGAAACATTATGAGAAATTAGTAGCTGCAGCAACGCTCTGCCGGCTTTAGAAACCTCTGGAGGGTATCAGGAAACTATTCTATTTGAATACTGAGTTGGAGGAAGTCAATCTGGCCTGATCTATGCAATTTGGCCTTGAAATGCCTAAGTGGCTGTCAGTCTTCCTTTCTGAATTAATGTTTCACCCAGCAGGAAACACTAACTTATGCAATCCTAACTACTGCCAAGAAGAAAAAAAATAAGTTTTGTATTTGCAAAAAGACACTTTATTGTTCAGGTATTTCACTATTTTAAAGCCATCTTTGTAATTATGCAAATAAGTTGCATGTTAACTAATATATTTATGCTATCTGTTGATAAATTAAAATATTGTGGTACAGTATTTATTTTTCCTTTTAATGTTTTTATATTATATAAAGGGACTCATTATGAACATGAAACCAGGGCATTTATTTGAAGTAGTATATAGTGGGACCTAATTAGATATGAAAGAAAATTATTATTTTTATACTTTATTTTATTCTATATTTTATTCTTTACCCCTCCCCAAGTCCTTTTAGATGCTCCTCCCTCCCTTTAAAATATAAAGTTATAATTTAGTTTTAAAAATCTATCCATTAACTGCACAGTATATTTAACCCATTAATAAAATTAAACTTTGTGCGTGTGTGTGTGTGTGTGTGTGTGTGTGTGTGTGTGTGTGTGCCCGGTTGTTGTATGAGTGGATGGATATGCCTGCCCATATACACACACTCAGAGACCTGAAGATAACAGATATTTTCCATTACGACTCTCAGCCTGATTGCCTTGAGACAGCTCCTTCACTGAACAGGAAGTGCAGTGCTTCACCTGGACTAGACAGTAAGTCACTAGGATCTGTCAATCTTATATACCCCATTCTGGGGCTGCAACCAGGGCCATCAGTGACCAAATTTTGCCATGGACCCTGGGAATTACAACTTTGCTTCTCATTCTCACACAGCAAGACTTCTTATATACTGAGCTATTTCCTCAGGCTCAGTACTAGTTTTTATCCAGGGCTCTGGAACTATAGTGTGAAAAAAATGTAATATTTTTAACCTTATATTGATAAGAAATATTTATTTTATTGATGTAGAAATTAAATCAGCTACCTTTGCAATTTAATTTATTACTTATTGTTTCTTAATATGGCTGAAAATAAGAAGTGAAAATAAAACTACATATATACTTATATCCAATTAATATTATAAAAGAGTAAAACTTTACATCATCTTTATAATCTCTCAAAGGTTAATGTGTGCATTATTAATAGTATTAATATTTATTTGCATAAAATATAGTCTAATTTATTCTAGCTATTTTTTTAAAAATCAAACCATACTTCTCAACTTTTCAATACACATGATAGAAGAGTTTAAAAACATATTTTTGTCACCATACATAACACATTTCTTGTGATATTTGTTTGCAAGGTCATGAACATTGTGTCATCTTACAGGATGATGTATATTTTCTCTTCTCTTATTTAAGAAAAACTAATTCTGAGATCATGTAATTTAGCATTTTCTCAGATATTTTGAAACCATTAGGAAACACCTGATAAGAGTTAGATACTGGGCTGGATATTGGTGGCACATGCCTTTAATCCCTGCACTCAGGAAGGAGAGGCAGGCAGAACTCTTGAGTTCAAGACCAGCCTGGTCTACAACAGCTAGTTCCAGGACAGGCTCCAAATCTATAGAGAGACACCCTGTCTCAGAAAACAAAACAAAACAAAATTTTGAAATCAAGTTTCTCAGGCTCTACTTTTCCTGTACAACTTACTAACTCTAATAACTGTTTCTACGTAAGATACTAATGTTACACAAATAATAATGGATTCAGTGGGCTCATTCATTAAGATAACTCTTCATAGACTATGTTAGTTTATACATACTCAATAAATAATTGCTATTCCTGTTATCATCTGCTTTAACACTTTAAAGGCCCCATCAGCAACATATTTTTTAGAAAAAAAGCATTTGATTCTAGAAATGTCCTGAAAAATCCTGTCTCCTTAGTGTAGTCCACAGAATACGAAACATTTCAAGGGCAAGGGTATTTTCTACTTCAATTCCTATTATGGATATTTTTTTCAATACATTTCCTCATTGCTTGCAGTTATTGCTGTAGCTCAACTGCTCTCATATTAAGGTAGTATTAGTAAGTCTTTTTTGAAGTCCATTAGAAATAAACATAACAGTTTTTATTTATATATCTTTAGATTTCATGTTACGATCTTGGTTGGACAACCAGGGCTGACAGTAATCTCAGAGAAGAGCCCCGAGAACACTGGCCTTGCAAGCATACACGGAAGCTCACAGCGGTTTGAACCTATGGGAAGCTATCTGCACTCTATACCTGTGTTGAAGCAGCGACAGCAACTAATATAGAAATCTGACAGTGTCCTCACATTCAAAGACCAAGCTGATTCAAGCTTTCTCCTGAGCCACCCAAGAGGGGTTCTAGAAATTCCAAATCCTTTTTCAAGCCTCTCTCTCTGGCTTAAGATATGGTTGCTTAGAAAGTGTGGCTTAAGCAGCCCAGGAGCTTCACTCTGGTGACTACAGACAAAGGGTAGACCATGGAGACAGAACTACTGGGATCAGGCCAAGAGAAGATGGGCAAAACAGACCGTTATAAACAAGAGAAAGGATAACTACCCTCTGCTTAGGATCATGATGGTAATGGACAGTGTTTGGGAAGATTACTTCTCTACAATGAACTAGGCTAATAGAGAAAAATGGATGAAGGGAATAGACCTAATACAGAATCATCCAACACTGTGTACTTTTTCCAACCCACAATTCTTTGCTTTGAACCTCTATTTTTCAGATTTAATCTATTTACATTTTGTGACTATATTATTTCTTTCTAGTGTAATTTTGGCTATATTAGACTGTTCTCTTGCTTTCCTTTCCCATTGAAAGAAAAATAAGGCCTCTCTTTCATTGTAAAAATGAAAGAGTATTTCTTATTTTCAGTTAAATGAGGCTCTGAGATCAAATAATGGCTTAATGTCACATAAATTGATCCTCTAGTGAATTAATTTTGTACTTCAAGATTAGTGGACTTATACATTGATGTTTATCTTCTTGCAACAGAGGTCTGATGGATCAGATTATAAAAAGCATGAAGATGACAGAAAATACAGAGGAGGTCTGTTCATCCTGAGGTCTGTAGAAAAGGATAACACAGTCTTCCTCCTGCTAAACATTACTTGGTTTCATCTGTGTTGGTGACCCAAGGTGTTAATCATATAACTAGCTAGCAAACACAAATAGAATGATGCAAATGCACTTTAACACCATGTTTAAAACTGGTTGACTCTATCAGCTTATTCATCTCATAAAATAATATAGAAAGTTAAGTAATGCCAGGCAGAGCTGTGAACTCTTAAAGTCCATGGCTTTGTATTTGATTTGGAATAGTGCAGAAAAGCTGGAGAAGTGGTGAGAAGCTGCTGGAGGCTCAGGAAATGGGAAGAAGCTCGCTTCTAAAAATGTCTCCTGCAGTGTGAAAGGATGTAGACAATGTCCCCAAAATATCTCCGAATGAGAATAGTTTCAACAGCTACTGAACATGTCCATGGGAATTTCATAGCAGTAAGCTGAGGGTAAACGGAAAAAGACAGAAAGAATTGTTTTGTTTTCAAACATAATTTAAAGGAAATACTGATTTCCTAGGATTTCTTGTTTTGTGTATAAAACTCTTTCTTGTTTTCAGTTTCTTACATTGTGAAGGAAAAAGGCCAAAATTAAAAAAAAAATGCCTAAGGACTCTGTACATATCAATATGTGAGTATATCACCTTCACGAAGTTCTCACTACTTTCAGGTCATGTTTATGTGGGTCTGTTGCCTAGACTCATAACCCAACAAATCATTGTAAAAATGTTAGCCCCCAGGGGACTCATATATGTCTCTGGGAAGTGAGGCTTACATAATAATTGTTTGAACCAATAACAGACTTTTTTTGTAAAATTAATATGAATTTAATTTAGTAAGATTTCTACAATTAAAAAAGCAGTCATTTGAAGTTGGTAACATAGCTGAAAGTAAAAATCGCTTGCTTTTTTAAGGGTAGGAAGATGGAAGTTACAAAATAAACCCACACTAGCTCAGAATTGTCTATAATAAAGGGTTATTTATTTAGGTGTAGACTCACAGATCACAGTCCTCTGCATGAATGCAGAAAAGGAACCCAATTCAGAAGCCAGAAAAAAGAGAGCAAGTGCACTTTATAATATAAAAGGCCACGCCCAAGTGAGTTGGTTTCTTAAAGGTTACTGGCTGAAGGAATTCCTACAGCACCTCCCCCTAAGGTTTGGCAGTAATGTATATCAAGATGTTGCAGGCTCAGAAAACAATGACATGTTGGCTATTTGTGTTTTTCCATTGATTAGGACTGTATGATCTCCTATGTTGAGAGGTGTGAGGCCTCCTGAAATACCATTCTCCCTTCTATAAAACAATCTTCCTGAGAGTCTCCTTGGTTCATGACCTATTGATACACTTCATTGAGTTGACATTAGTTGTTCATATTGACTTACTAAGCCAAAGTTCAGAAAACTTTATGAAACTTTAGAAAACATTATGGCTGCTTCTCAGAAAATTGGGGATCGATTTACTTGAAGACCCAGCAATATCACTCTTTGGCATATAACCAAAGTATGCACACTCATACCACAAGGACATTTGCTCAACTATGCCCATAGGAGCATTATTTATATTAAACAGGACCTGAAAACAACCTAGATGCTTCTCAAGCAAAGAATGGATAAGGAAAATGTGGCACATCTACACAACGGAGTACTGCTCAGTGATAAAAAACAATGACATCTTGAAATTGGCAGGCAAATGGATGGAACTAGAAAAAAAAAAAAACATCCTGAGTAAGTTAACCCAGCCCCAGAAAAACAAACATGATATATACTCACTCATAAGTGGATATTAGACACAAAGCAAAGGATAACCAGCCTTCAGCCCACAAACCCAGAGAAGCTAAGCAACAAGGAAGACTCTAAGAGAGGCATACGTGGATCCCCCTTGGAAGGGTTAATATATAAGATCTCCTGAGTAAATTAGGAGAGTTGGTTAGGGAGGATGAGGAGAGAAGAAAAGGAAGGGTAAAAGGAAGGGTGAGAAAAAACATGAGGGAACAGAATGGTTGAATTGGGCTAATGATAGAGAGCTAAGAAAGGTATATCATGATAAAGGGAGTCCTTAAGGGGATAGCAGGAACCTGGAACTAGTGAAATTCCCAGGAATCCATAGTAAAATTTTCAGGAATCCACAAGGATAACCCCAGAAAATACTCTAAACAGTACCTGAGCTGATCTTCCCATGTCTGTAATCATAATGATGACTGCCTCAATTACCATCATAGAATCTTCATTCAGTACCTAATGGAAGCAGATGCAGAGACCCACAGCTAAGCACTGGGCTTAACTCCAGGACTTCAGTTGAAGAGAGAGAGAGGAAGGATCATATGCACAAGAGAAGAGTCAAAAACATGATGGGCAAAACCACTGAGACAGCTGACCTGAGCTAATGGGAGCTTAAGGACAATGGATTGATAGTTGTGGAACCTGCAAGCTACCAAACTAGACCATCTGTATGTGGGTAGGAGTTATGTGGCTTGATCTTTTGAGGGAAGGCTGGCAGTGGCACTAGGATCTACCCCAGGATCATGAACTGGCTGTTTTGGAGCCCATTCTCTATGGCAGGATACCTTTCTCAGACTTGATATGGAGGGAGGGACTTGGTCTTGCCCCAAGATGATATGCAAGACCTTGCTAATGCCCCAAGTAAGGCCTTGTACCTCTGAGAAGTTAGATGAAGGTTTGCAAGTAGGAAAGATGGGAGTGGGAGAAAGAGGGACTGGGGCTGATTTATAAAATGAAGTGTGAACATTTAATAAAAAATTATGAGAACAAAATTTGGGGTAATTTATTTTGTAAGAGCTAGTTAGCATTTAAGCCTGAGCAATAGGCCAAAGAGTTTATATTTAATACAAGCCTCTGTGTATTTATTTGTAACTGAATGGCTGCACAATTGGGCAGGACAAAGACTTCTACTTGCAAGTGGCACACCAACTATATGCTCTCAATTTTTCACAGGACCTTAGAAAGCACAGAAACGGAATTGTACTGGGCTTCCTAATCTCTCGGTCTCATGCCCGCAGTAGTGTAGAGATGTGTCTGTCAACAGCTGCATGCAAGATGGAGCCTGCCACCAGCCACCATGAGCTAAGCAGTGTGGAGGGTTTCCACAGTCTCACAGAGGCCATAGTACACAGGGTATATCGATTTAGCTTTTACTCAAACAGACAAAAATGGTTTGTGGGCCAGCTGCATTCTACCTGATGGCAATGGGGGCAGGAAAGAGTAATGATCTTTGTTACCTAAGCCATGTTGAAAAAGCTGAGTAGGCAGAACCAGCTGCAGAAGACACCACGTAGGTTGTAATCATGCCTGTTTAACAGTTTAAAGCAGTGGTTAAAAAAAGAATATGTATTTACACAATACAAACAGATCCAGACAAAAAGAAACTTCTAGACTTGCCACAATGTGTTTTCAAAATGCACATAGGCTTAGGAGAGAGAGAAAAAAGAGAATAGGCAGTTACAGAAAGAAATAGTTCCTAAAAATCAAGTCTTACATGGACAAATAAAGAGCAGATTATGCCCATGTAGAGGGACAGAGCATGTGATGACATTAATAACAGGAAGTGAGACCATGGAAGTCTGTCTAATATAAATACTAGCTGCTCACTATCAATCAGCATAACCATGTTCTTGCACAATCATTTGGATGGATTCATCATGTATAAATAGCAATGTGAATTTCCTATCATATATACCTCAAGTAAAGGCTTTCTTCTTAATATTATTGGAAGATTATTTATGCCACGAATAATATAAAAGATGGGTGAAACAAACAAATTAACTGACATAAGTAATATAATGAGCTAAATACCATGTTTAAGTTTATTTCCCTATTAAATGAATCTATGGCTGGAAAGGAAAAAAGTCTTCTTAGGAACCATTCAAAGTTACCTTGGGATCTGTTATGAAATGCCTGCTTGAGATGTAAGAATGCTAATGTTTTTTTTTTTTTGAGAAAAAAAAATTTCCGCCTCCTCCCAGCCTCCCAC
>NC_022009.1:99278628-99288414 GCF_000317375.1 Microtus ochrogaster
AATGCTAATGTTATTGGTCCTATTAAGACTGGGTACAGTTCAGATATCAGAAATTATTAACTGAACTCTGATGCTTACCGTAGTTTTAGAGGATGGCGTAAGATTACACAACTTTTATTAATTTGTCGTTTCAGACTGTTGAGCTCTTAACTATTTTCTGATTTTTTCTAGATGTAACTTTCTTAGAACCACTGCTCCATTGTTAAAGCATGCTGTGTATTATCTTTACATCTCTCTTACATTGTGACAACACTCGCTGGAATTTTTTCTTTCTCCATGATTACATTTAGCACAAACACAATCAGCTTCCATTTCTAAATATCTAATTCAGTCATGTCTGAAAACACTACTTTACTATTTAAGTTATCATAATCCCAGGCTCTGAGAAGTCTGATGTGCACAACTCCGGGGAGCCATTATCCCACCTACCAAAGTTACTTAAGTGCAAACTTATTCTCTTTTAGGAATAGGACATAAGTCGATAGTTAAAGGGTCAGTAATGCTCAAATGTATGGCCCTCCATTTCTACTTTGTCTGTATCTCACAAACATACAATGACTGTGCTAAGGAGAAAGAAAGGGAGAAATAAAAGCACAAATTGAAATCAGAACATGGCTGACAATATATCTTAGTGAGAAAGGGCACTTATTACCAACCCAGATAATCTTAATTTGATTCAGAGGATCCACATGGTTCGGAGAACTGACTCTCCAGTGTTGTTTCCTGACTTCCA
This sequence comes from Microtus ochrogaster, assembly GCF_000317375.1. Taxonomy (NCBI): domain Eukaryota; kingdom Metazoa; phylum Chordata; class Mammalia; order Rodentia; family Cricetidae; genus Microtus; species Microtus ochrogaster. The sequence goes on from NC_022009.1 coordinate 99,279,362, forward strand.
TATAAACCCTTCTCTCAAATGTGTTCATATGCACACAACGAGTTGATACAGTACCCTTTTTGGAAAGAGCATATTTTTAAAAGAATTCTTTCATATCTTATCTCTAAATACAACAATAGGGAAATGAAGTATTTAGCTCTCACAGTAGAATTTTAGAGAGAGAAAAATTAAAAAATGACATTAAACTTAAAATTTTTGAAGTTGTATGAAAGTATATCCTAAAATTTCAATAACTTAGATAAAATATATTTCATTAATTATTTGAGAATTTTAAGCATGCATAAAATATACTTTGATTCCATTAAACCCCATTTACCTCTCTACCCACATACCTCCAACTTTTCTTCTTTTTGTCAATCATAATTTATTCTGTAAATATAAATGCTGAGGATAGGGACCATCCTTTACAGTATGGTAAGATTATAAAGAGGCAAATTCCTCAAAAGAAGTGACCCCTTGCAAAAATAAAAAAACTATCTCTTGTTAGGGTCTCCACAGTCAAGGTTGCAGGCTCACGAGCCTCTGCTGTCCATGCTAGCTGCAAGATGAGTACAGTGAGTACAGTGATCTTCCCGTGTCCAGAAGACACTATTTCACGCCATTTCACTTTGGACTTCCCCTAATTCATTTCCTGTTTTAAAATAGGCCCTGAGTGAGCTTTGGAGGGAGAGGTGACATAGGTAGCATTTTTGGCTGAGCACTCCACTGACGCTTTGCTGAACTTTGTCGTGTTGTGAGTTTCTGCATTAACACCTTTAAGCTTCACAGAACCCTTTCCTTTTGAGGCGTAGTGCTGCAAAAATCAGAGAGAAAATTATCATACTAATTATTAACTCAGGACAAAATATTTTATATAAGATTTTCTACTGGAACAAGTAATGCTTTGATAAATGAAGCTAATTTACAAGTCATCTTTGTGGAACTAGTTTATTAAGCATTATTTGTCTTTTCAAGAATGCAGGTGTATCAGTTTGAACTTCCCTATTAATACTTATTTCTGCATAGACTTCCATTAGTTCTCTATACTCCCCCTGTCTTAACTACTTTTAAATTGCTGTGAAGAGACACCATAACCCAAACCTGTTGTAGAGTGTTATTTTAAGATGTGTTACATTTGTTTATTCTGTGGAACACTTGTTTTACTAATGCAAAGATGTGCTGGATTCTTTTATGTTGCATTTGTTTAACTCTGTGAAGTTGTGTAACAGGATACTGCTTCTTTGTTCCTGGCTGGCCAGAATCCAAATAGAACTATACTAACTACAACACTGCTTGGTCTGTTAGCTCAGGATTCTTATTAACTAACTCTTATACCTTAAGATAACTCGTTTTCTATTAATCTGTGTATTGGCATAAGACTGTGGCTTACTGATAAGGGTCCAGCATGTGTCTTCTTCAGCAGCTACATGGTATCTCTTTGGCTCCACCTACTCTTTCTCCTTATCTCTGTTCAGATTTCCCACCTGGCTATATTTTTCCCTTCCGTAGGTCCAAAGAAGATTCTTTATTAACCACCGGTATTAAAACACATTTATAACATTCAGAGGGAAATCCCACATCAAAGTTGTGTTATTTTGTCTATGTAATAGATCTAATTGGTCTAATAAAGAATTGAACAGACAATAATGAGGCAGGAGAAAAGATAGGCAGGGCTAAAACGCAGAGAAAATAAATAGGAGAAGAAGGAGAAACAGAACAATGATAAAAGAACATTATGGGTCAGTCATCCAGCTATACAGGAAGTCAAGGAGAAAGAAGTAAAGAAAAGTATACAGAAATAGAGAAAGATTAAAGGTCCAGAGGCAAAAGATACACAGGAAAATTTAAGATTAGAAAAGCTGGCTAGCAAAGAGCAAATAGGTCAGCCATCATAAGTAATAATAACCCTTTGTGCATTTATTTGGGAACTGGGTGGTGTCCCTCTATCAAAAAAAAAAAGACACCAACAGAAGAAAGAGTTTATTGGAAGCTCACAGTTCTAGAAGTTAAGTCCATGAATAACATAATATGGAGCATGACATCAGGCAGGCAGGTATGGTGTTGCAATAGTAGTAGCTGAGAGTTTGTATGTGATACACAAACATGAGCAGGAGAACGAGACAAAGAGACAGACAGACAGACAGACAGACAGACAGACAGACAGACAGACAGAGCATTAATGGAATGGCATGGGCTATGGAAACCTCCAAGCCCTTCCCAATGACATACTTCCTCCAACAAAACATCTTGTAATTCTTCCCAGTCAGTTCCAATAACTGGAGACCAAACATTCAAAATGAATGCATATATGAGCCTATGGAGCCCATTCTCACTTAAACCACCACGCACATGTTAATTTTTTCTTCTTCTTGGATTAAGAATTATGAATGAATGTTTAGAAAGTAGGTTGTATAGATTTTGGCTGTCAGTGAATAAGAGATGTCACCTTCACCTTTTTGCTTCCCCCTTCCATGGTATGATAACCAGGAGACTGTCAATCAACTTTGTCTGAATGTACTTTCAGACAGAGTGGAACACAGCAAATGGACCCTGGAAATGAATTTTGAACAGCTAAACAAAAAAAAGAGGTTTCCTCTCAAAGGAACAAAGCATCCAGCAGGGGCTAAGGTCAGAGCTACAGTACTTCTATCAAAATGCTCCCAGACTTACACTTCGGAAGCCAGAGTCATCTTGGAATCCCCTGTCTGTCCTTGTATGAAAAGGGATTTGAGCAGTCTTGACACTCTTGGCACTAAACAAATATTACTTTTAAACTGGCTTAGTTTAAAACACACTGAACATTGCAGAGCTTTGTGTATTTCCGTCAAGTGAAGATATTTTGTAACTGATAATTGTTATTTAAACATTTCAATGAATAATATATTATTTTGTTCTGTGTATAATGTAAAGAGGAAAATTTTTATATAGAAAAAGATATAGTAACCTATAGAATATATTTGCTGCTTCTTTGATTCAAAAATAATTTTCCCTAAACAATAGAACATATGAAAAATTGTTGTTTGATATTTAATATATGAAAACTATATTAAATCAGAGCTATATTTGGTTGTCCCTCCAAGAAAATCAAAATTAATGTCTATCTTTTCAATAAGAAAAAGGTAAAATATACTAAATGGTTATTTCTAAATGGCTTTTAAAATAACTCAATTGCATATATCTACTTTGCACCTAAATCGAAATGTTACAAACTGTCTTTGAGATTTTAACATTAATTGGATGGCTTTCTGAATTGGAAAAGGAACCCATTATAATTTGAGCATCAGCATCATGAAATAAAAATATGAATACATTTTTCTAATAATAGATCAAAGTCCCAAAGTTTTTAGAATTCAATCATAATTTATCTGTCAAAATTAAATATCTGTTAAAATACTTCCAGCATTTGATTATACATTAGTGGAGCCCAGAGCTATCATTAAACATGAAAAGCTTTCATCATGATGAAGATACTACAAAGTTAACTTTAGGGAGGGCACCATCTTCCACCTGTCTCCATTCTACATTTTGTCTATTATACCCAAATATACAATAGTTCCTATTAATTCCAAATAGGTTCTAAGATCTCTGATAAGCCAGAAAGGAAAGTGAAAAACAAAAATTATGTGCATATCTATATTTTACATTTTGTGATTCCTGGTTGCTAATTTTTACACACTGAAACACATGTTTAAGAATAGATTCACTGGGAGGCAGAGGCAGGTGGATCTCTGTGAGTTCGAGACCAGCCTGGTCTACAAGAGCTAGTTCCAGGACAGGCTCCAAAACCACAGAGAAACCCTGTCTCGAAAGAAAACAAAAACAACAACAACAACAAAAAAGAATAGATTCACATTTGGGATTTGTATGTTAGTGTAGGTTTTACACATATATGTACATGTTGTGCACATGGTCGTGAGGACACATGTATATGGATGCCAAAGGTTGAAATTGAGTATCTTTATCAAATTCTCATCTGTTGTCAGAGGCTGTTCCTTCGTTCTCGGCCACTCATATCTGAAATAACCTCACAGAAACTATATTAATTAAATCACTGCTTGGCCAATCACTTAAGCATATTGCCATCTAGCACTTATACCTTAAATTAACTAATTTCTATTAATTTGTGAATTTAAAGGCATGGGTTACCACAATCTGTTATGTTAAGACATTTTAATAAAAGTTGTTAGTTTTGATGATAGTTGAGCTTGGTGTTTTAGAATTCGCAATGGATTCTGATTTAGTATACTTAGTAAGTGGCAGTTGCCTTAGATTAACCATGTCTGAGAAGTTTGATTAGGGACCATGTCTCTAGGGGCAACATGACATTTATTACGATATCCCTACCACCTGCCTAGTGAACTTAAAATTAATGTACTAAATAAGGGAATGTATTGCTTAATAATTAAAGTGTGAGCTTAATCTTACTACTTTCAATGAGTAAAAGCCAAGTGTTTGTTTTTGAATTTTAACTCAGTCATGATATAATCTGAAATCTGGTAAGATTTATTTAAAAATATAGCCTATGCATATATAGTTCAAAATTATGAGAATTTCGGAATCTTAAATTTCTAGTGCAATAATATTTGTTGTGCACAAATATATATATACATATATATATACATATATATATATAAACATGAAAGGTGACAACATGTACTGCTAACTTTTTTTCATGAGAAAAAGTTGTAGCCGGGCGGTGGTGGCGCATGCCTTTAATCCCAGCACTCGGGAGGCAGAGCCAGGCGGATCTCTGTGAGTTCATGACCAGCCTGGTCTACAAGAGCTAGTTCCGGGACAGGAACCAAAAGCTACGGAGAAACCCTGTCTCGAAAAATCCAAAAAAAAAAGAAAGAAAGAAAGAAAGAAAGAAAGAAAGAAAGAAAGAAAGAAAGAAAGAAAGAAAGAAAGAAAGAAAGAAAGAAAGAAAGAAAGAAAGAGTTGTCAGTTTATTCCCAAAGTTGAAAACCACAAAAGAGTAAAATTATATCTGAAATCAGTTGATAAAATTCCTGTGGTGATGGTTTGAATAGATATATATGGTCCCCATAGACTCATTCATTTGAATTCCTGATCTGTAGGAAGTTATAGTTGGTTGAGTTTTACTCTTTGACACTTTTGGGGACCTGCCACCAGATCCCAAACAAAACACATGAAGGCTTATTTTTTCTTACGATTTCCACGCCTTAGCTTGGTGTTTTTCTAGCCAGCTTTTCCTTTTTTAATGTTGCTTTTATTGAGCTATATATTTTTCTCTGCTCCCCCATCTTTTTCTTTCTCCCCTTCTATTCTCTCCCATGATCCTCGGGTTCCCAATTTACTGAGGAGATCTTGCCGTTTTCTACTACCTATGTAGATTAGATCCATGTACATCTCTTTTAGGGTCCTCTTTGTTGTCTAGTTTATATGGGATTGTGAATTGTAGGCTGTTTTTTGTGGGGGATTTTTTTTTTTTTTTTGCTTTTTATCTAAAGCCACTTATGAGTGAGTACACATTATATTTGTCTTTCTGGTCCTTGGCTTTTTGGTTGGGATACTTTTGATGACTCTTTCTATTTCTATAACATTTATAAGTCTATTTAATTTGCTTATCTGGTCTTGATTTAATTTTGGTAAGTGATATTTATCCAGAAAATTGTTCATTTCCTTTAGGTTTTCCAATTTTGTGAAGTACAGGTTTTTGATATTTGACCTAAGGATTCTCTGGATTTCCTCCATGTCTGTTGTTTCATCCCCCTTTTAATTTCTATTTTCGTTAATTTGGATATTCTCTCTCTACTTTTTGGTTAGTTAGTATAAAGATTTGTTTATTTTGCTGATTTTCTCAAAGAACCAACTTTTTGACCCTTGATTCTTTGCATTGTTTTCTTTATTTCTATTTTGTTGATTTCAGCTCGCAATTTCATTATTCCCTGCTGTCTAGTCCTCCTGAGTGAGTTTGCTTCTTTTTGGTCTAGTTTTCAGGTGTGCTGACAACTCAATAGTATGAGATATTTCCAGCTTCTCTATGTAGGCATTTAGTGCTATGAACTTTCCTCAACACTGCTTTCATTATGTTCCATAAATATGGGTATGTTGTGTTGTCATTTTCATTGAATTTGAGGAAGTCTTTAATTTCTTCCTTGACTCATTGGTGATTTAGGCAAACAGTGTTTAATTTCCATATATTTGTGGGATTTCTGAAATTAGTGTTGCTGTTGAATTCTGATTTTAAGCCATGGTGATCCAATAAGATACATGGGGTTAATCTAATTTTCTTTTGTTTCTGTTGAGGTTTGCTTTGTAACCTAGTACACAGTCAATTTTTTAAGAAGGTTCCATGAGGTACTGAGAAGAAGGTGTATTCTTATGTTTGGATGGAATAATCTATAGATGTCTGTTAAATCCATTTGAGTCATAACATCTGTTTGTTCCCATGTTTCTCTGTTAAGTTTATGACTGGCAGACCTGTCCAGTAATGAGAGTCGGTTTTTGAAGTCTCCAACTATTAGTGTGTGGGGTTTGATGAACAGTTTAAGTTTTATTAATGTTTCTTTTACTTATGAGGGTGCCCTTGTATTTGGGGCATTGATGTTCAGTATTGAGATTTCTTCCTGATGTATTTTTCCTGTGAGTAATATGAGATATCCTTCTTTATCTCTTTTGATTGATTTTAGTTTAAAGTCTATTTTCATAAATATTAGGATAGTTACACCAACGTTTCTCGGGTCCATTTGAATTGAATTTTTCCCCCATAACTTTACTCAGAGGCAATTATCTGTCTTTGAGTTTGAGCTCATTGGGAAATCCTTCTGTATTGGAAGCACTGCTGTCGGCTCTACTTAGTGAATATCATATTTAAATAATTCCTTTAATTTCGACTATTTTTAAACTTATAATAGCATTTTCCATAAACCCCTTGTATATTAAATAATTATGAATGTACCTATATACAGGTTCTTATGTATGTTTTAAGTAGGTCATGTTCATCTCTTCTACTAGCGTGTGCATCATCTTGAAATCTGTTTCTATAGATGCCTTTTTCCTTGACTATAAATTATTTATTCCTGTTTCACTCTCTTTTTTTCTTTGTGTTTGATGATCTTTTAATATTGTATTTCTGAATAATATTTTGAAAACACTCTTGATTTATATTACTTTGAAGAAGTCTAATTTCTCTTTCAGTTAGTTATTTCATTTGAGCTTTTTTTCTAAACTGTGTTTCACTCGGTAAAAAGAAGCAAAACCACTTCCTCTCTCTAAATGATATCAGTTGCTGCCATCGCTAGATATTCCAACATCTCCTTCCTACATGTAAAATTCAAGGGAGGAACAATCAAGGATTTTGACAAATTTTATAAATCTATTGTCTAGCTCAATCTCTCTCTGCCTGTCTATGATTGTGATGTCTGAGTGGCTGGTTTTGATTATTTCTGCTTCTCTGCTTTCACTGATCTATTCAACACCTTAAACAATTAGTTAACCAGGTTACTTTCCTAAACTGTATCTAGGAATTTGAGGCATTCCCTCAGGCAAGTTGTAGTGACAATGAATGGAATTGGGCTCAGTTTACTCAATCTATACCCACTCTTTGTGATATTGACTTACATAAAACCATTATCTTTTAAAATTGTTTTATCTATTATTTTGAAAAATTCTATAAGAGAGACAACAATAAGTAAGGCAATTCATGGGAGTACATCTAATAATTTAAATAAAATTATATTTTGCATAACATAGTACAAGAGAGAAAAATAATAAAATGTGTGTGATAGATTACAGTATTGATTACTAAAGGCTAGAAATTCAGCTTCATCCATATGACACATTCTCACAATTTTATTCACAAATGACATGAGTGAATTCCTTTTGCAAAAACTTTTTAAAAAATGTGAGGATAATAAAGCTATTTTAAATGATAGAAAAATTATGAATTAATTAATTTGCAGGATCTTATTATATGTGATTTGAGGAAAACAATAGAGCTAAAACTCTTGTCTCATCTGCTTTCATGAAACGGTGATTCACTATATCTGTAAACAAACCATTCAGACAATGGATTTTCTTACTTAGCCAACATCTGGCATTAGGAACCAACTTTTGCTTCTCTGGTGGTCAGCAGTCATAAATATTCAGTGATATATAGGAGAGATGGTGGGTCCCAGCCATGCTCAAGCCAAGTGTATCTACTGATGGATTTCAGGAACTTCTAACAGTGTTGAAGTGCTATGAAAACCTTCGTTTGTCTTCAGATGAAAGGCTGGAAAAAGAAAGGAAGGAGGAAGAGGTTGCTTCATCAGTTCCATGCACCAGCCCAGCTGCTGTGCTTCAGCATATTCCTGGAGCATGTGAAAACACCCGAAGACAAAGGCAAGGATGATCAGGTGTGGTTGCCTGTCTTCAGCAGCATACCAGCTCAGCATGGAGACTGTGGCATCTGTGAAGGAACAATGCTTGAGAGGACCGCTTTGGTTTTTAGAACTCACTTTATCCTAAAGTTCAGAAGAGGTAAGTAGGTACCAAGGGAAAATGAAAAACTTTTCAGTTATGCTAAATACTGCACAGGCAGAACATGGCATCAGCATTTCTAGCTTGTTCAGATTAAACAGAAGTGGTAGGTGTGGGGGGGTAATCATCTTAGGCATTAAAGACATGGAATTTTACATATCTAGCTGAAATAATTTGACTGAACAGATTCATAAGATCAGTTTTCCTCCATCTAAGTGAAAAAATGACTCTAACATAACATTTTTAAGAATAACTAGGAGCAAATATAGCTCCATAATTTCAAAAGAAACCCATTAACCAAGGGACATATATTAAATAAATGTACTCAGCAATCAAAGCTTGTCAGAGAGCAATCTCATAAGTTTTTCAACTATGTGAGGTGTTGATTTTGTCAGCAGTTTTGAGGAGCATGAATTCTATAGAAATTCCTCTCCTGAACACAATCAGCTCCATCCAAAATGATGTCAGATATTGATAATTTAGCTTAATGTCTCCCGCACATGTTAATCACTAGGTAGGCAAATCAAATGCAGCAACTTTCAGCAGAAGGTCATTTCCGATCCGGCAGTCAATTTTACTAAGCATACCTT
>NC_022009.1:99288514-99290099 GCF_000317375.1 Microtus ochrogaster
AACTAATGGGTCAGGCAGTGATTAAAAGAATACAGTTTCCGTGTAATTATTTCGGGGCATAAGCTAAGCTAGCCATGCGGGCGGCAGGGTGCCTGGGGACGCAGCCCAGCCGCTCTTATTTCAACAAGCACCCTTGCAGTAATACTGGTTTGTATTACCAACTAACTTGAACTGGTCAAATATGTTACTGCTTCAGTATAGAGCTAAATGCATGGCAACAAAATATCACGTTGCTGCTGTGAATAGCTTTTCTGTATTTTTTAATTCTCCCCCTTCAGTTCTGTTCTCTGGCACTGAATGTTTTTCAAGGAAACCTTATTGCATTACTTTTCAGTAAATGCCTCAGTACACAATTAGATATCTGTTTGCCAAAGTGATGACTTAAGTAAGTGTTGTATTTAAGGGAAACTGCCATGTAAAATAAATACGATACAGAAAGGTACATGGAAATCATTCTGACTGGTTATATTACATAAAAGCACATATACAAAAGAAATTTGAGACTAAAGTTGAACCAAAATAATGAAAGATCAAGCAGTCAATATATAATCAGACTGGCCTAGCCCAATTTACTGTAGCGGCTTCATTCTGGAACATGTGCAGACAAAGAGCCAAACATTAGTTTGAGTTTGGGGAATCCTGGAGAAGAGGGAAAGAAATTGCAGGAACTAGAAGGTCAAGGACACTACAAGAAAACACACAGACTCAACTAACTCAGGTAGACAGAGGCTCACAGAGAAACCAACAGCCAGGGAACCTGCAAGGGACTGACCTAGGCATTCTGCATATATGTGATAGCTGTGTAAATTGGTCTTATTGTGAAACTCCTAGCAGTGAGAGCAGAGGCTGCTGTGACTTTTTTCCTGGCTTTTAGAACCTTATTCCTCATACTGGCTTGCTTTGTTCAGCATTAATCCAAGACAAAGTTCTTAGTTTTACCTCAACTTGATATACCATGATCTGTTGATATATATAAGAGGCCTGCTCTTTCCTGAACAGAAACAGGAGTAGTGGATGAGGGGGTGTACAAAGGGATGGGGGCAGAGGGAAGTGTGGAGGGAAGGAAACATTAGCCGGAATGTAAAATAAATAAATAAATAAAGTAACTAAGTAAGTAAGTAAATTTATTTTAAAAGAGAAGATTCTGTCACTGCAGAATGAAAGAGAGAAGAGAAAAGTGAGAAAACAGCATTAGTTGGTCTACTCCTCCATAAATATATGAGAACTTCAAAATGTCATGCTCTTTATCTTTTTCTTACAGAGAACATACCCGCTGACAACCAATTATGATGTAACTTAACTAAAATGAACTAACATTTTGAGTTCTTTCTATGATTTAGGCACTATGTCTAGAAGATTTCATATAAAAACTCTCTTAAAATTGGTATGATTAAAAGTTTTCATTGTCAAGATAGCAGTCTTAGTAATCATATATATATGTATATGTAATTCAAGGTGTATAAAACAATAAAGGGGCAAATTTTTTTTAATATATCTAAAATTCTATATCTACATAAGCGTAGATATTGTCTCCTTTCAAAAAGGGCATTCCAGAGTTGCTGAGGAATCCCATCTGGACGGGTGA
>NC_022009.1:99299519-99309944 GCF_000317375.1 Microtus ochrogaster
AAAAAAAAATAAAGAAAATAAATGTGGGTTACGTAAAAAAAAAAAGGCATTCCAATGAAGGAAGTGATTTCTAAAACAGTAAATGTTATAAAGTAATCTCAATAATTATTCAAAGTCACATGTAAATCCTAACTAACCTAATATCCCTCAAATTATTAATTTTTGTTGTATATTTTCCTCTTCTCTATATTATTATGGGCAAGTACTGTCTTGGTGGCTAAATACAGTTTCCTAGCACTTTGTGCTTTGTACTATATGCTAAACATAAGATTTATTAGAAATGATTCTACTGTTAATATTTTAAATACATAGTTGTCATTTAATGCTGTAGTGTGCATTCATATGATAGTCTTCATTTAATGTCTGGCTAAAAAAAATAACGTCCTAAAGACATATTGCTAAAGAAAGTAATTGAATACTTTATTAGGTTTTCCTCACACCTCTCATTATCACTTGATATTTAAATCATTCACTATTTCAGGCACTTTGTCACTGTCCTTGCCAGTGGTCCTTTTAATTTTAAACTAGTGAACTCATCCAGATGCACAATTTTCAATGTTTTCTATTTAAATTTGCTGACTTCATTAAAGTCTACAACACCTTCCTTAAATATATGCAAATTCATCTTGCAAAAAATTTCCCTTTTAATGTGAAGTGTTTACAGCATCTAAAAATAAAAATAAATTCTAGTCATGAATCTCTGTTAGTCTCTATATACATGAACAATGCCTACATGTGTTAGAGGAGGAGAGAGGTGATATTTGAGCAGTAAATTCAGTCTATTATATGTTAATGCCAATTGTTCCTATTTTAGATTTTTCTGTAATCTTGCAGCTGCAGGGATTAAAACTCAGAATCCTTTCATGGTAAAATTCTCCCTTCATGGAAACCAGTGACAGGATTCCTAAATAAGGAACAAAATTGTAAGTCTGAAGGAAGAGACATGAGACAGAAGCAAACTTCAAGAAAGTGACTGCAGATACAACCATTACCAATATTTTTGCAAGGATGATTTGTTCATATCCAATTTTTCACTGACAAAGATAGACAGGAAACAGATTCTAGAAGCTCCCTAAATGTGTATTACCCCTGCTTAATCTTTATTTCTAGTTCGCACATCAAATTGAATTTGAAAACGCATGACCCACTCCAAGCATTTTGCTATTGATGTTGCCGTTGTTATCACTGCATACTGTCTTGAGAATCCTGTATATATATCAACATAACCGGATGAACACTGAAGAAAAGCAAATGGTCACATCACTTTCAAACTAAATAAGGGGATCATAAGAAGGTAAAGCTTTTAGATATGGAAACATTACTTCTAGATATCAGAGAAATTAATCAAGTTATATTTCATTAGATACTCTAGAGAGAATGTAGAAAAACGGGAGGCAGAAAAGGCAATAGAATGTTCCAGATGACCACAGAGTTCCTCATGAGAAGGTTTAGCCACAAAGGAACAAGAAACAGCAGCAATGAATGAAACACAGAATGGATTCCTGATATTCGTTATACTTGGGAGCTTTAGAAAAAGTAATATCTAGTTTTCAATACCAAACTTTATATTATATGGTACATGTAATTGTGATTGTATTATTATTAACATTCATGAAAATTTTCTAAAACCAACAGCTTTTTGCCATTGGAGCTGTGGAAAGTAAAAAAAAAAAAAAAGATAAAAATAAAAAAAAATGTTCAAAGGTGAAAAGAAATGATGAATCCAACAGTCAAGAAAGAGTACAATAAGACATAGAATTTGGATGCCAACAGAAGTATCCAATAACCCTATATTTGCCCCTTCATGAAATCCTTAGAAATCTCAAGGCTATGAAATGTAGGTTGAGTACTTAAAGATTGGTATTGAGAAGTCTAAGACTTAAGAATTTATCATTTCAGGCAATTTCGTATGACATGGACAGAAACTGAGTGGGGTTTTAAGTTAAGATTCTTATGCACAACATAAATCATAGGGTTTATAACTGGGTTAAGACCACTAGAGCCTTCTATCCCCAACAGCTGGAGTTTAGCAGTATGAAAATCACAGTGGAAGTTTCTGGCTCAGTTCTAGTCTTCTGATAGACACCTGTGCTATCTTCAGCAACAGGGCCTTACTATTTAGTTTTAATGCGTAACCAAAAGTCATCAAAGGGGACTACATTGCTGTGGAGATTTATAACCCTCTCAGATCAATCAACAATTCATAAGAAAATATCTCACAACAGGTACTGGGATTTGATATATAATGGCTTCTAGGAATAACATTTTCCAGCCATGCATAATGTCTTCCTTCTTTCTCCTTTTAAAATTATCTTTACTTTATTTTTAATTATGTTTATACAAATGTTTCTGCCTTTGAGTGTGCACATGTGTGCTGGTACCTAAGGAAGACAGAAGGGAGTGCTGGATCCCTTGGATCTGGATTTACAGATGGATGTGAAGTGCCAGGATCTGTAAGAATAATAAGTACCTTAACTGCAGAACCATCTCCCTCGCACCCTAATTTATTTTATTTATATTTTCTGATTGGGTAGCAAAATAGTAAGTTTCCATAGAGTTTCCATACAACCCTTATTTTGGTTTGCTCTCCATCCCTGGTTTGTTGACTCTCATTCTTCCTTCCCAGTTCTGTTTAAACATTTCTACATCCAGATTTCCCCTTTGTCCTTTTCTATCACCCATGATCTACTAACTATTCCCCTTGATTAAGCATCTTAGCTTTAGTGCCACTTTCTAATCCCCAGACATCCATCCATGTGTCCTCCAAAATAAACATACAAATAGGAAGATTAAAAGCAAGGCTCTCTATATTAAAGAGAGCATGTTGTCTTTATCTCTCCATTTCTAAGTTTTAGCTCCACCCATTTATGGGCAAATCTCATTTTTTCTTCATAGGTAAAAAAAATTTCATTATATATACTTACCACATTTTCATCATTGAGATATTTCTATTGATAAACATCTGGCTACTTTAATTTCTTAACTACTATAATAGAAAAGCATTGATCATAAATGCACTTGTATCTCTGTAGTAAGATATAGTCTTTGGGGTATTTTCCAAAGAGTGGTATGGCCAGACCTTGTGGTGGTTAAATTTCTACATTTTCATACAACATTCACATTGATTTCCACAGTGGCTACATTAATCTACACCTCCACTAACAATGAATAAGAATTCTATCTTCTGCCATTTGATATTTTCTGTGAAAATAATTCTTGCTTATATATCCACTGGAGCAATCTTGGAACAACAGACATGCAGGTAACCAGCTGTTCCTGGATTGGATTAGAGACCTGCTTGACAGGAGGGAATGCGTGCCTGAGTCAGTAAATCTAGGCAAAAACCCCACAATTTACAGGCCATAGTGGGGAATTTAATAATATTGTTTAAAGACATTGACATTGTGCCAAACTGCCTTCTAAATAATGACATTTGTGCTCATAGACAAAAGAGTCTCAGCTTTAATCAGAGATCATTGTTTTTCTAGTGAAATGGTGAATGTGTGATGATTTAATGCTCATCTCTGAAAGTGACATTTATACATCTCCCTTTGCGGCCCAGGGCTGATAAGAGGTAAGCACCAGAAGTCAGGAAGTAAGAGCGTGAAAAGCTATCCTCAGGCCATGGAACAGTTATTTTAACAGCAAATAATCTCACAACAACTTAGGTTGCCTGTGCTGGGCCTATACAGACTGGCTATCTATAGCTAATCATTCAGGAAGTAGCACATGGAGCTCCACCTCTCCTTTTAGAACTTTGGGCTAGTGATGGATATCTGGGCAAAGAGTAGGTGTGTTAATTTGTGTATGCAAAAAAAAAAAATGAGCTAAGCAGGCTGGTGTGGGAGGTACTTTTTGTATGTGTTGCTTTTATTGGTTAATGAATAAAGAAACTGTCTTGGCCTGTTGATTGGGCATAAGTTAAGTAGGTGGGGAAAAACTGGACTGAATGCTGGGAGAAGAAAGTTGGAGAGATGCTATGGAGCTGCTGCCGGAGTCATACATGCCCAAACTTTTCCGGTAAGCCACTGCCACATGGCAATACACAGATTACTTGAAATGGGATAAATTAAGTTATAAGTTAGCCAATAAGTAGCTAGAGCTAATGGATCAAGCAATGATTTAATTAATACAATCTATGTGTGATTATTTTGGTTCTGGGCGGCCAGGATAAACAAGCGGGTCCTTACAACAGGCTGGGGATTTTACCTGGTAAGCCACAGCCTTGTGGTAATACACAGATTACTAGAAATGAGTTAAACTAAGATATAAGAGTTAGCCAATAGTAGGCCAAGCAGTGATTTAATTAATACGTTTTCTGTGTTGTTAATTTGGGGGCTAAGCTAGCCAGGCAGCCAGGAAGAACAAGCAGCCAGCCCCCTCCTACAGCAGAATTCAATAAAGAGTTGTCAACCAGTGATCACAAAGCAAGGCTGATCAAAGTCAGAGAATAACAGAACAAAATGAAGCAAAAATGCATGGTTGTGAGAAAGGAAAGCGTGTACGGGGAGAGGGTAATCAGAGAACAGTATGCAAATGTATGGAATTGTCAAACAGCAAATTTAATCACTTTAAGAAAGAAAGAAACCATCTACAAAAGTTGAGTCTCCTGTGCAAAAAGCTAACTCTCATTTTCATGCCTAGATCCTATCTGGGCACACAGCACATAGCAGGACATTAAAGTAGCACATATTCTGACTTGGCCTGGTTAAAAGTGGGATGGAGGCCAGTACCACTGACAAAACACAGCCATAGATAGCATTGAGCATTGGGGAACAGGAAAGTCACGCCTAGGAAACCACTGTTAAGTTCTCCTTCTCAACTCAAGATCTACCAATCCTCTCAGCCCCCAGCAATTTCAGCCATTTGGCAGAAAACTAGAAGTTGAAAGAGCCTAGTGGATCCAAAGAAAAATAATGTTTGTATCAATGCTGGCATTATAGTCAGAAGGAAATACCTGAACTGGCAGTACAAAGAAGTTACTTCTTGTGTGTGTCTATCATACAATACACAGGATTTTCATTATTAAGTGATATAATTCCATGATTTCAGTGCACGCCATTATTTTTAGCTGAAATGTAAAAGAGAAGCGTACAAATTCATCTCAACATTTATTGATATGTTCATGAGATATGTACCATGATCAAACAGAAATAAGGCAGTTCCTCATTCAAAGAAATCTCATTGCTGTTTTGACAAGTGTATTTCCTCTAGACTGAATATACAATTGTCAAATGAATATATTCTTTATGACAAGTCTTCTGAGGGTGTGATATAATTTGCAATACAGAGGTAAGTGTGCTACAAAGCCAAGAGAGTGTATGATGAGCAGTACATGAACATGTAAACTGGAAAAACAATGGTGAATTACGATTATAGTGATTATATTTGCACACCTACATACACATCAATAAAGCATGTGTGTATACTTTATTCCTGTGCTTATATTTGACCATATTTCTAAGCATATGTTCATAAATTAGAAGATATGACTTTGCTGAATAGGGAAAATTAGTTGTAAATCAAACCAGAAAGAAAAATAAATTAAAAAAATTAAAAGAAGCAGATAAAATAAAACCTGAAAAAGTCATGAGAAATTTGGAAATCATTGATTGCAAATGCACAGGATTTTCAAAATTGAAAATGGTAGATAGAAAACAATTATTCGGATAAAATTATTGTTAAAATTGCTAAGCATTGGTTCAATACTCCTAGTATTCATCACTTTATTAACCATACTAGCAATCCCACAGTTCAATGTGGCATGAAATGTGAGCTCACACTGCACAATCAGTAAGTGGGTCAGAGGTGCTGCTTTGCCAACCATCACTCCAGTTTACCTAAGACTATGCCATATAGCTATGTAGACTGCCACTATTATTTTGCTTTTTCTCAGATGCCCCTTATTTGCCATTTTCCTATCAGTGAAGTGACTATTTAAGAGTCTGATCAAAATGTTCTGCTCAGTAGTGACAAGACTTCTGAACATATAATTAGTTTGGCAATATGAGAGGTAGAACCATTTCTCGTGGTTATAGGGTATACAAGAGTTCCTGTCAGCAGCTTCTCAATTAATGAAATTATTGGTGGAATCTCACTTACTGAAGTCACTATTAACTCTTTTCACATTAAATGGGGATTCTTAAGATTTGGTAAGAAAGGAAATAGCCATCGTATTTCACAAGACATAATTTTCAGCAAAGGGACTTTAAAAATTAATTGGTTCTGTTATAATGTTTCAAATAAATTAGGAACCATAAATGAATTATTTAAAGCATTTAGCTTTCTTGCATAAAATTTCAGCGGTTAGCTAAATTCAGGGAATAATAAGCCTTTATTAAATTATTTATCCAATTGTTTTAATTGTTGTATATATTGCTCAATATAAGAACTGAAAGCTAAAACTCTTTTTAGCATATGCTCTACAGAAAAATCATAAGTATTTAAGAAAAGAATTCAAAAACTACCTGAAGGGACCATATGAGCTCTATTACAGACAATATATATAAATAATAATAATTGAAAAATTCTAAGCAAAAGTTTGCTTAGAGCAGCACTATATATTAAATATTCATGAGAAAATTAGGGCACCCTTTCTATTTTCTTTCAGGTAAATGTTTCCTTTGGATTAAATGATTACAGTAAAAAAGTGAAGTATTTACGTAAGCTTAATAAGAATGGGACGGGGGGGGACAAAGGGCAATTAACAACTTAGGGTTTACTTGCTGGGACTGCCCAGTCAAGCTCACTATAACTTTAAACTTCAAAGAGCCAAAGCATGTGTATGAGACAAGAATGGCCTTTCATAACGATATTACTGAAATAATCTATATGCCTAACAGAGAGTTTTACAAATCATTAGAATTTTAGAGTGTAATATCAATTCTGAAAGGAAATACAACACAGGAGAAAATCAGGAAACATTGCTTTCCCTTCCTTTTTCTTCCAAAATACTTATTGATAATATATTCCATGAAAATCTTCAGGAACAAAGGAAAATGTGCACGAGATTGCTTTTGATAAATGTCTATGTATGAGTCAAGGAATTATGACTGAAAGAGATTTATCTATGGTTCAAGTAGAACAGCCTAAGTGCTATGGGGGAGAAAAAAATAATTAGTTGAAATTAATACCTAAATTATAAGAAAGATTCTGTGAAAAGAATCAGCTACTTTACCTACTCCTTCAAGACATGGAGCATGCAGTAATAGGAAGAGGGCAAGAGGAGGTAAGAAGCAAAGGCATTTTTTTTTTGTAGTAAAATCCAGGTAGGAAAATATAGCAATGATGAAATTCCAGTTTCCTTTGAACTCCCTCCCTATTTTGTATGTTTAAAGACTAGAAAGCCTGTCAGTTTACATGATGTGTCTTAATCCCTCATGACAAGATGAGTCTCTTTCCCTGTCTGTCTCTCCTCTTTGTCTGTCTTGTTGTTCCATTCTTTCTGTGTCTTGTCTATCTTTGTCTGTCTGCCTCTCTTTCCTCTGTTTTCTCCTCTTTCCATCTTTTTACCTGTCTGTTTCCCGCTTAACTTTTCTGCATATATCTGTATTTATCTGTCTGTCTATCTACCTATCTGTGTGCATTTATGTATGTATGTAAATATATGTGTATCTGGGAAACCACTAGAAACTTATTATGCACACACATAAGCATGCAAACACATATGTGACAAATGGATATGATTTTTAACTTAAGATGACAAGAAAAACTTAAAATAGATTTTGAGCAACAGAGTAACACAAAATGAGGGTATAATAAATAAGAGAGTGACAGAGGAATGAAGGTGCCGTGGAAACGAATGACTTTGAAGGATATATACAGCAAAATTGTGAAGCAAGTAGATAGAAATTAAAGGGGATGGAGGACTACAAATCTGAAAGAGGCACACTCCAGATGTAAAATCAAGTAGGACACGAAAAGAATTCTCTCTAATTAAAGTGATTAGACTGGGCAGAACAGAAGAGGGATTTTGAAGAGAGCGTGAGGATGCCTATTGCTGTTCTTCAATCACACAAACCAAGCTATTAAACTCTACAATTAAAATAGGTATTAAATGAATCACAATATTTTTTAAATTGTATGAGAACAATGGAGGCTTAAGTGGTTTATGATTATTAATCCAGATTACCACAAAGCAATTATTTTTATACTCATCTGAATTGATCTTACTCATCATAGCTTACAACACACTTGAATGCTTTTATGATTAAATTTGCACACTAATCAGTCAGCTGCAAGATGCATCCTAAAGCAGTGGCAACCTTTTTATGTAGAATCAAACACTTAAAATTTAGAGGATATGCTCTTCTCCAAATTTAGGCTCACACATTTGAGTTGAAAAAATTTAATTGAAATTTATCACAATAGTAATTATAAATTTATTTTGATTCAACAGGTAGAAATGAATTTGCCTTAAAATTATATATTTTTAATTTATGCAATGGTCTGTTGGAATTTGCCTGCAAATGTCCATGATTATATTCAAGACATACTTACATTCTCAATTAAACATCATGTACCATATAAAGTTATGTGTGATTATAAAATGACACTGACTTTCTTGTTTAACTGTCAAATCTCATATGACTTGAGACACTAAGTATGCAAACATATATTCACTCATCTCTTCTTCTTTATGAAAGTATAAAAATACTCTCTTAAAAAAATAAAAGGAGAAATTTGCACCTACATATACTTTGCTGACCTAACATGATGACAAATTATAGTGTGCAAATTATAGATGACTACCCATTATCCTATATTTCTTAATTATACATTATATTTGTATCAATAGACCAAAATCCATACCAATGCAAATCTCTATAGCATACCCCCTTTAAATGTAAACCAACATTTATAAATGATATTTGGGAATTTGGGCATAGTTCTGTCCAAACTGCTTCCTTGTGAAGTAATTTTTGGAGGGTTGTTCATGGTGACCTTCGTGGGGGATTGGTACATCAAACTTTATTAGTCTGGAAGGAATCCACAGGTTTTCATCATCTGTGGAAACAAAAGAAGAACCTCTTTTCCAAAGCACCAAATCCTTAGACCCAAATTTTGAAGTCAAGATACCTTTGAAATATATAGATTAGTTTATTTTAGCAATCCATACAATGAAATGTCTCTCTGTACTTAGCTCATTCACAATCAAAACAGTCAAGTAAAGCACAATAATAAATGTAATCCAGACTCTCTGTATATGTTCCATAATAACATGGCTTATATTTTTAATACTTCTTTCATTTATGATTTCTGTAGTCTGTCTCTTTAAAGACTTTATTTTAATTTTTAAAATAATTTACTTCTTTTAGTAACTATTTATATTCTTTTTCTTCTCTCTCTCAAGCCTACATACATTTATCCAACACTATGACCCATTTAGAGGTATTTTTCCATCTGGATTTGTCTTTATTTCTTGCATATCTGTAATTATTTTTTGACCAGGACCGCTTCTTAAAATATAAAGTGGCATGGCTAATGATGCCGTAAAACAATCTCACACCAGTTCAGAATTAGGATAATAAAAGGGTTACTTGTTTAATGAGAAAACTTACAGATCACCATCCTAAACAACAGTCCTCTGAGCACAAAGAGGACCAGAGTCCAGCAACGGGAACAGGAGCAGGGAAGCAAGAGCACAGGGAATAATTTCTGCTGCTTTTTAAACTGTAAGAGACCACACCCAAGTGAGCTGGTATCTTAAAAGCTACTGGCTGAAGGAGCAGAATATGCTCCACAGCAGGCTAGGACTAAGGCTGGTTTGCCTTTTGGCTCCACCCAGTTCAACATGGCAAAGGTCCATTCACTACCTCTGTGATTGCCAGGTGGAAGCAACATCGACCACCTCAACTCTGGTAACCAGTTGGCCCATGCTACCACCAAGTAATTTGCCACATGCTGCACACAAACTCCATACAAGTGCTCAGCCTCCTGAAAGGGCCAGAGTTCCTGGTGGCAAATGAACCAGGAAGCCCCTATTTCAAAACCACACTTTTTGTTTGTTTGATTGATTTTTGTTACAGCTGAATTAGGAAGACCTCTCTTAAAGGAATCACTCACCACCAACAAACAGCCCATTTGAAAAAAAAAATGCTTTTTCAGGTTTTACGGATGTAGTCTCACATGTTGGCACCAATTTGTTTGGGAGGCTGCTTGTTCATTCCTGGCTGCCTAGAACTGAAGTCATTGCACAGAAATCTGTATTAATTGCAATAATGTTTGTCCAATAACTTAAGCATATTTCTGGATAACTGTTATATCTTAAATTAACACATTTCTATTAATCTGTGTATCAACATGTGGCTGTGGCTTACCAGCAAGGTTCTGGTGGGTTCCAGTAGAGTCTCTGTCTCCTGCAGGCAGCTACATGGCTTCTCCTGACTCTGTCTACTCTCTCTCTCTCTTTCTCTCTTTCTCTCT
>NC_022009.1:99310073-99317419 GCF_000317375.1 Microtus ochrogaster
TATATATGAGAAAATATATATAAATATTTTCCAGACTGGCTATACTCTGTTAAGCTAATGGCTGAAAGCAGCTTCTCTATTCATTAACCAATAAAAGCAACACATATACAGAAGAAATTCCCACACCATATACTGACCTAAAAGCTTCATCTCTACTGACTAGCTTGCATAAGTTTGGAAGACACTAAGCATGCTACCAGAGTAGGAAAGTGATTATCTGTGATACTCAGCTGTGAATCCAGCTGATTACACTTATGACCAGAATGGCAGGACATGACTCTGATGCAATGGTTGCATCAATGTCATGAGAACAACCAAACACTTTCTGACTGGATTCATAGCCTGGTCCACAAGATGAAGCCATCTTGAACTCTGTTGATGAGGCCAAGATGTTTTGGCTATATATATCATAAGCCCTATGTGAGAAACTATTATTACTTATTGTATTAAATGAACATTGTATTAAACTGACTCCTCATGATTTATAGATACAATCAAAGATTAGGTCATCACTCAACTCTCATCTGAATAATTTCTTTTATTCATTCACTTGTAATTAACATGGAGACTGAGCTAGACACAGAGATTGCAAAGTCTTCAATCCTAAATTGGACATCTATATCACACACACACACACACACACACACACACACACACTCAGACTTGCATGCACACACAAGGTAAACACACCAATTTTTAGCTCTAAAGTTTTGATGGGGAATATTTAGTTTTGATTGAAGCATTAGGTTTTAGTTTCATTAAGAAAGGACATATTCATTCTACTTATTAGAATTTTCAAATAGTGAGCAGTGCTATTGTGATACACAACAGTTCAGAGGATGATTTGATTCATTCAGCTTGTCTGAAATTATGACTTTTAGAGCAAAGCTGTGCTTAGAGATGAGAGAATACAGAAAGCAACATTTAAATGCTCTCCACAGGGAGAAGCACTCAGTCACTCTAATCAGGATTCTATTTAAGAAATATACAATTTTACTTAGTTTCATTTCTTTTCTATTTTTACATGTTTTTAGTCAGTGCACTTTAGCACCTATAACATTAAATTTCATGTGTGTGGAAGTTTTCTGGCTAGCTATTCAGAAACATCAATTGTTTCTCTGAAATCCACTCAGTAAAATAGTTTTCCATTATGCAAGAGGAATTGTGTTTTATCCTGAGAGATACAAAGACAGTTAATTCATAAATATTACTCTCAAGGAGCTGATAATTTCTTTTTCAAAGTACACATCACACTAGCATGCCGCTTTGACGGAGGTCATCAGCATTTTCATCAAGACACAGGTTGTTCTGTGATTACTCTCTTTAAAACTTGTGCTCAAGTTAGAAACAACTATCATGAAAAATCCACATGAAAAGAATATTTCCCCATTTTTAAACTTCCATATTGCAGTTTTGATATAATTTGAAACCTTACCAAACTATTTAGCTGAAAATTTAGCAGCATCAATTTTTTAACATGTTACCAGCCTAAGCATTAAATGACGTTTGCTCTTTTTTCCTCTGTGAAACACATGCATGGTCAGATCTTTTTTTTTTTTTTACATTCCCTTTAGGTTGTATAGTCTTTCATACAGAAATCATTTATTCAGGAAATATTGGGAGTCATCTGCTTCAGAAAGTGTTTTAGGCATGCAGGGTAGAATTTGGAAGGAATCTGAAAAAAAAAAAACAACAACAACCAAATACAACCTCAAAAGAAGATAAAGAAACAGTCCTGTTTCCTTACTGGTGTTGTTTTAGTTTTAAAGACTGAAAACAAGCAAGGAAAATAGATTTTTTTGATAAATAATAATAGGGATTAAAGACACAAATAAAAACCAAGAATTCAATCTCTAAAAGTGTCTTCCCATGCTGAATCCTGTATTCTAGAGTCTGGAAAATCTAGTTAACTGCCTGCCACTGTACAAGATAGAAAGGATCATAGAGGATTTTATAACAAATGCTGATGCTAAAAGTAAACAACATGCAGTGGAGTAAAAATCCAACCAAACTTGAGAGAAACTTCTGGCTGTGGAATCTGAAACTTGAGTTTGTGTTCCCAGCACCCATGTTAAAAGTCAGAAATGGGTGTACCTTTATCTAGTACTCTGGACATGAGGACAGGAGGAATTCCAGGTCTTGATTGCCTATTATCTTCTGGTTCCATGAGTAGTCCTGATTCTGATGAATAAATTTACAAAGATTAATAGAAAGTAACTCTTATTTATTTAAATCTCTGCATGGCATGTGCACACACAAAATATAGACACTACTTAACCAGTCACAGCCAAAACCACCTTTACTAATAGAACTATTTTCCATACAAAGACATTTACCTCTTTCACATAAAAACATCATAATCAAAATTTTATAAGCCATTGACTGACCCTGAATCATGTTCTCTTTTCACAAAGTTTAGGAGCAACCCATCTTTGATATGATTAATATCAAGAAATATGGACATATGAACCACAAATACTTCATGCAAATTAGCATGTGTATCATGGAGGGAAAGTAAGTTAGTGGTCAATATGTGAACATATATACATAATGAGGAAAGAAATATGATCAGATATTTAAGCTTTATTTTTTTTTCAAGGACTCACAAAGTAGAAGTCTTGAAGTTGGATTTCTGCTTCCACCTAGTATCCATGTTACCTTTATTCTAGGCTATATTTAGCCATTTTGTTTTTTAATTTCATTTGTAAAGGAAAGGTAGGAGATTTGCTGGACATGTCTTCAGTGAGTTGTATTTTTACAAGGATATTAAAAGGTAAATTTCTCTGATAAGGAATCAGTTAGGATTCAAATGTTGGTCTCTTTTCCAGGGCTGAGCATTAGTAGTTGTGCTGGCCACTTTCCCAAATGATTTTTCAACCATGAGTGCGAGGCCTGGAGAGAATATTGGCTGTGTTTCTGATGGACGAAGGTTCAATTCCTAGCATACATATGGCAGCTCACCACCGTCTGTAACTCCAGTCTTACGGTACATGACTTCCTTTACCAACTTCTGTGGGATCAGGCATACACATGAGAGAAAGACATACATGCAGACAAACGACTCACATGCATAAAATAAAGAAATAATACTAATTTTAAAACAAGCCATTATACTTGCAATGGGAATCTTGGAGAGCAGAGTGGTTACGACTCCATTTATAGCTCTTTGCTATCCTGGGATTTCCCATTAGGTAGCCAAGGTCTTACATCTATAAACACTTTTGAACATGAGCTTCCTTCCTCTTTAAAGCCCGAGCTTAGCACAGCATATGAGAAGCAGTTGTGGACCTAGTGTCAGGAAAAAAAAAATCCCTTTGTATAACGGGGAAGCCAGAGACATATTCTTGCAGGCGGGTTATTTATCAGCTAAATAGATGCAATAATTTTATGAAGGCCAGTATTTTATGACTTCCTAAATATGTTATTGGCTCACAGTGTTCAATATTCTTGTACAGAAGATGAAACAGTTACTGTACACTCCTGGATAATGAAGTGTTTTTCCTTAAGAGTTGTTAGTGTAAATGCAAGCCAATGGTTAAAACCCTTTTCTGTTGTCAACCATCATAAAATGCTATCAGGTTAGCCAAAGAAGGACTCTGAAGATAAACACAAATGTAAAAATAAATGTATACATGCAGTTGTCAGCCTAAGAAGGCACAATCACAAATATAAGTAAACCTAAATAACACACTTCCAAGGTCTTTAATCACTCACAATCCTGGAGAAAACGTCAAAAAATATATAGGTACCTGCCACCCAAAATGAGGGAAGGCTCTGGAATGTTCTCCAAGATAAGTAGTCTTGCCTAATTGCCTCTTTTGCCCCAAATTCATTGTCAGTGAGGAACTTCTCTTACATCGTCTATATATTTATGCAAATTGTCTTGATTGGTTGATGTTTAAATTGTGTTTGAGGTTTTGAAAAAGCAGAATATGATTTCTAGATACTGGGGCATTTACAAAGTATTTTGATTTTCTCATGAATTGATGATTCAGGGACATGGTAAATATTGCGAACAGACATTTTAATGTGTGGGAATATTTATGATAATACTCTAAAGCAATGGTTCTCAACCTTCTTAATGCTCTAACCCTTTAATTAAGCTCCTCATGTTTTGGTGACACCCCCAATCATAAATTTATTCCCATTGTTACTTTACACCAGTAATTATTCTACTGTTATCAATCATAATGTAAATATATGATATGCAATATATCTGATATACAACCTCTGAGAAAGGGTCATTCAGCCCCCCAAAGGGGTAGTGACCCACGGGATGAAAACCACTGCTCTAAAGTGTGATCAATAAGAAAGAAGTTTTCATAGGAAAGTTTCTGATACAGACAATATGAGCAAAGGATTAACATACAACGTGTTGGTTTGCAGGAATCTTGATTAGAATAAATTAGGCAATCAAAGACAATGGGGAAGATAGACTAAGAAGGAGAGTGTAGATGTTAATTACATCTGTGAGAGCACCTGTTCCATCAGTGAGCAGTCAGTAACTGATAATAAAATCCGGATGTGAAGATGAGGTGCGGTGCGTTCCATTCTCCAGAAAAAAAATTCAAAACTGCCCTTGCTAAAGAGGTTAACCATTGCTTTGCACTTGGGGAAAAAATGAGAATTTCTAAAGAACAAGGTTACACAATTCTCCCAACCTCTAGATGGGTAGAGGGATGAATTTTGCATTTAGGCTAAATTATTGTACATAGAAATAAGAGTTCTATATATTCTTTTGACCACATCAATTATCATGATGCTATACAGTGTTAAGCAATGGAAAGGATTTGCAATATCCCGAGGATTTAAAGGAATGACTTGGATAACTGTGATAGGTTTGTTAGTGAGCTAGGAACGTGTCACAAAGATTGCTTGCCGTGAACTTGTTCTTAGGCAACTTCACTTGTAATGGCTTATCCCAACTCAGTGGGAGAGAAAAACCTAGAAGAATGCTGATGGATCATGTCCTAGCAATGAACGACAATTTGTATTTTTCAGAATTGTCTTTAAGATGTAGAAACATCACCAAACAGATAATTTGCCATGTTCTAGGTACCTTCGCAAATGCTAAAGGATTGCAGCTTTATATTGGCCACGTATGCCCTCTATCTGTTAATGTCTGTCAATGTCAAAGGTCTAAGACTAACTTACTAATGAACTCATGATGGTGAATGAGCTATGGAAGTGTTAAAAAAATGTGAGTGTTTAGGTGAGGTAGGCAGAATCTTCATGATTTGATTAAGTTAAACATTCTTGATTATGTTTTTAATAAATTATTTTTTCATTTTTGGAAAGATCTACAATATAGATAGAATAATGTGTGAGGTTCTATATAAGTTATCCAGGTATCAGGTGGGCATCTGCAAGCAAAGGGATGTGGCTTGAGGTTCGTTCACGTCAACAAACTGAGACCCACAGCTAAGAACCCAAGCTATTGTCTCCTTTCCTGTAATAGCTAGATCTATGAAACAGTTCTGCCTGGAACAGCCGTGAGCTTCCTATCTATCTCTATTTCATTTTAAGCTTTATCGTCAACAGACATTTAGGAGAGGTTTTCTTAGTAAGAGATGGTTTTATATTACATGTTGTAAAACACAGTTCAAAATTACCTGAGTAAATTTATTTTCTTTAACAAGTGCTTTATAAATATTCATTTAGAAAGTCATGTTTATAAATTGAAATGGTCCTTTGTAAATGTCCAATTACAATCATTTGACAAGTATAAATACACTTTTGAGGCAAACAATACCCTGATTTATGCAGATCCCATTAGACACAACTGTGAACTGTAATTATCCTAGGGGACTATAATTTTGCCTGCCCAGTCATTCACAGACTTTAATACACTCGACTGAGACTAAATTTCCAAAGCGGTTTCTTACAGTGGCAATGATGTATGTGTCACCGCCCTTTCTAATTCTGTTTTCACTTGAATAAATAATCTCAGCTAGGATCTCATTCATGCCATTTTGCCGACTCTACAGTACCAACCAGATGGAATAAAAACAATATTAATAGCTTGCTATTTTGGTCAATCTATAAAGGATTTATTTGTGATTTAAGTAATAATTATTGCCTTGGCAAATGAAATTTCTTTTCCTTAGAGAGTAATGTATACAAGGTATTTATGTATGTGGACACACACACACACATATGTGCGTGTCCATATATACGTGTGTGTATATTCATATTTTAGGTTCAGTTTCTTTTCCATACACACACACACACACACACACATATATATGTTCTATGCGTGTATGCCCATATATACGTGTGTGTGTGTGTGTGTGTGTGTATGTGTGTTAAAGAAACTGAACCTAAAATATGAATGTCACATTTGAAAAAAAGCCGCATTTTTAAAATATCTGAAATTCAGGACTTATCACTCCTTTTTACTTGATAGATAAAATCAAGTTTTGCAGTTGGTTACATATTGAGAAATAACTAATAAATATGTACAATACAAATTTATCATGAGAAAGTGTTTATTATCTCTTTGCAGGTATCAAAATAACCAGGTAGGCAGGATAAACAGCTTGCTTTGGTACCTCTCAGAAATACAAGATTGTCACATTGTACTAGTGATCCTTACTGCCGTTCTTTGTGGGCACTTACAGTTTATTGTAACAAGCAGTTCTTGAATGTAGCCCTACTTTTATAATTCTAGAATTTATTTTATGAAGAACCATATCAAATTTTATGAAAAATCTTTGCATTTTGTTTTCAATCCTGAAGTAAGATTCAACAAAGGGAAATATTTGTTTCAAAAATTTTGTTGTATTTTCTTTCTTTCAAAAAATGTTGGTGTATTTTACCATGCTTATTAATGATTAATACAAAAGTTAAGTAAGTTTCCATGTAACATAGAAATTGTATATCTGCATGAAATAATTTTAGATTAAAATTACACAGAAAACTCATTTATTTCATGAGGTCACTAGGCCCTTTTAATTCTTGGCTTGTGTGTAAGGCAGTACCTTAAAGACTAGTTATTTCTTTAGGGATCTACTGTCTTCTGCTGCTGCAGTGCCTCTATCCATCCCCAAACACTGGTGAGTTTAAAGCACAGGCAACAGCTTTGGGTAGGCTCATTCCACAATTGGAATGTCAATCAGGGTGTTTCTTAACTTTCTTAACTCCACAAACACCCAAAACTGAACAAATTTGTAGCTATGTGCTTCTTTTTCTTTTAATCACTAAAGTTTGTAAATATTTTGTGCTTAATGACTGTGCAGTTGCTATTGAATGAAACACTTCTTTTTTTTCATTCATTTTTTATTTTTTTTTATTAAAAATTTCTGCCTCCTTCCCACCTCCCTTTTCCCTCCCCCTCCCCCCACTCT
>NC_022009.1:99317824-99319372 GCF_000317375.1 Microtus ochrogaster
TGCTCATGTTCTCCCTCCTTCTGCTCTTCATTTGAACCATGGAAGCTCAGTCCAGTGCTCCAATGTGGGTCTCTGTCTATATCTCCATCCATCGCCAGATGAAGCCATACAAATTAATATCTTGCGTATCACCATAGAAACACTTCTTTTAAATTAATTTATTACTATCCTTGGGAACAAATAGATGTTTAATTAATTTCAATGCTATTTGTATGGACTTCAGAATAAGGGGAAGTTTATTTGCATTTTTTTCTTACAACAATTACAATAACATAAAAACTTTTAAGTTCTTAAGCTGTTATGATCCAATGTGTTTAAGTTGGCAGTCAGTTCCTTGTATTGTTTTATGCTGCTCCTTAACTAGAAGCATTATACTATTCAGAAAACATTAATGTAAATTTCTTATTTACATTACACAAAAGCATTGCAATTATTATATATCTATACCATATTTACATATGAATCCCTATTATTGGTTTATAATTAATAAATTCATTTTCGAAATCTTGCTTTCAAAATAATATGAAAACAAAAAAAATGCTTTCAAATTATATGGAATGTCACCTTTTTTCTAGAAGAAAATAGATATTGATTTGCAATAGAAATCAGGAAAGCAAGGTAGAAGACAGAAAGAAAGAAAGATAAGAAAGAAGACAGGAAGGAGAAACAAGAAAATGAAGGAGACACCAAGGAAGGGAAGCCTACTGCCATCGTTTCTTTCAGGCTCTGAGTCCTTTGTCCCTGGGGTCTCTCCAAGAACCGAGTGTACTAAACATACTTGTATTCACACTACACAATTATATTACACTGGGCCACTCCACAGAGCGCTAAGAGCTGAAATTAGAAGAATCCCAAAATAAAAGGAATGTCGCCTTTCTCTGTAAGCTGGTTAATTGTATGTACATTCATTTTGATTGATTATTTTTTTTACACACCCGTGGAAAGAAAGGATCTTTTCAGTGAAGAAACAATTACAGCAGGAACTGGTATTTTTTAATGGATGAACAATGCTATTTATAAAGGAAGGAAATTACAAAGGTCTGTTTCCTGCTGTTAATTTTGCTAGGGTACTGAATTAGTGTGGTACTGCTGGGAAACCGCGGGAGACCTTTAAGATACATGAGCAGGAAGGAGTCTACCTGATGAGTAGATTAATCTTCAAAAGCTCCAGTTAGTATGCTTGTCAACAAGGTTGAGAGGCATGGCTCCCAGCCCCCAACTGCAAAGAAGTGTGGAAAGTAATTTTAAGAAGCAGCTGAAGTGACCCAAATCATTAATTGATTTTTGAAGGGAATCACTTAAAAGTGAGAAACAGAATCCTTGGTGGGAACAAAGTGGTTTTGTGAAAGCCAAAACAAGAACAAAACCAGGCATATCTATTCTCCCATTTTATATGTGCTCCTGGTTTGTTGAAGAGGTTGAAACCATACAGACACCATGTCCTTAAGAGCACTATCATGAGAAAGTGTTTATTATCTCTTTGCAGGTATCAAAATAACCAGGTAGGCAGGATAAACAGCTTGCTTTGGTACCTCTCAGAAATACAAG
>NC_022009.1:99319472-99337192 GCF_000317375.1 Microtus ochrogaster
TGACCCAAATCATTAATTGATTTTTGAAGGGAATCACTTAAAAGTGAGAAACAGAATCCTTGGTGGGAACAAAGTGGTTTTGTGAAAGCCAAAACAAGAACAAAACCAGGCATATCTATTCTCCCATTTTATATGTGCTGCTGGTTTGTTGAGGTTGAAACCATACAGACACCATGTCCTTAAGAGCACAGACTGTGATGTTAAGCTGTGGCCTCCTTGCTTTCTCTTAAAGACAAAGAGAAATCACCTGCTCATAGCCTTTAGTTTTTGATGGGTTGGTGCGAAGTCTTTGTAATCCTGTACTTTAGGTAGACCATACTCATCTTGACTGTCCCTACACATGAGATCATCTTAAGAGTGTCTATACTTCAGTTCCACATTTTAATAAGGAGGAATATCATATAAAATTCTGTCTATCTTAATGACCTCATACTAGCTTGACTATCTGAATGACCTATCTCCAAATCCTGAGGCATGATTGGAGTATAACATTAATGGTGGAGAGAAAATTTCATCTCCCGTTATAATTGTAAAAGATTTAAAGACTAAGGGCAGAATTTCTAAGTCTAGAGGAAGCCATTTCAAGTTTTTTTGAGGTAGGAAACATACAATCATGAAGAAACTGGTCAGGGACAAACCATGGAAACCTTTGCGTATGATACTCTCCAAATGGTTTGAAGGTTAACAAATGTTCTGTTCCATGATGCTTAAAGATAGATTCATTGAAAGTCAATTCCACAAATATGTTTTTGTTTTTGTCCAGGAAAAAAATTGTTTCTACACTGTTGAAGACCTCACATAAATAATTATGAGAGTAACTTTTTGGAGAGATTCACATTCTACCCTGAGCTAATTGCAGGGCTGATGAACTGATTGTGGAGATGCTGGAAAGTAACATCTCCAGAGTCTAGTTACAATATATCTTGGGTCATCTTTAGCTCATTAATATTCATGTACTACCCACCACTGTTTGTGACTTAACATCTCTGTGACCACTGAGTAAATTGTTTACAATATACATAAGGGCTAAGAATGACACCTGGTGTCATGTGACATCAACAGCTTAGATTTCTTCCACTTGCTCCAATCATCCCATCTGATATTTCCACCGACGTTTTTTTAAAAGTGCCTTAATTTATAACTTTCTTCGTTCTGTTTTATTAGCATATTTGAAGCTGTAATTTGGGGGGGAAATTGTGTGTTATTGGGTCACTGCACACTTAGTTTGCTTCAGAATTACATCCTTCCTAATACCCTTTCAGGTTCAAGTAGTGTTTTTGTATTGACAGTCTAAAGCTAGTCCCATAAAGATGTTTCAGCTTAACATCAGTCCAAGAGGATGCACAATAAAAAAGGTAGGGTCAGTACATCGTAAGCAAATCTCTGATTTGTCTGAGAGAATTCTGAGCACATGGGCCAGTGCTGAGCCTAAGAGAGTCATATTTCAAATTTTATAAGCCATGCAACATCTCTACTGTTATAAGGCCATTGTAGCAATAATTGAATTATAAGGCTTATTTTCAAAGCATGGATATTAAATGTCAATGTGAACATCACAGAGACTTCAATTATCAGTGATGGTGTTGGACGTATCTTCCAAACGTATTTGTTTCATAGTAACCCCTAGGGTTGACAATTATATATGAGAAAACAAAAGCTGATGAACAGTTGAAGTTACAGGAGATTGTTTGTGGCTTGTTGTCCTAGTTGGGGTTTCTCTTGCTATGAGAGACACCATAACCACAGCAACCCTTATAAAGGAAAACATTTAACTGTGACTGACTTATAGTTCAGAGATTTAGTATAGTATCATCATGGTCGTAATGGCTGCATGAAAGCAAACATGATACAAGAGAAGAAGCTTGGCATCCTACATATTGATCCACAGGCAACGGGAGGTGAACTGGGACATTGGGCATGGCCTGAACATATATGAAACCTCACAGCCTAAATCCACAGTGACACACTTCCTCCAGCAAGGTCACACCTACACCCAGAAAGCCACACCTCCTAACAGTGCCACTCCTTATGAGCTTGTGGGGCAATTACATTCAAACCACCACATTTGTGTGTTTTCATTTTTAAAGCATGTACCCTTCTCAAGCTATAAGCATGATCTTCCTTCGGTTTTGGTTTACAAGGAATTAATTTTTACCTTCATTAAGTCATTCCCATTGTTAGATTATATGAAGTAAGTCAAGCCACTGATCTACTACATAGAAAACTATTGATGGGTAATGAAAGAAAATTTTGAGTGAATCACAATAGTTATGCTTCCCGTTTCCAGAATTTTAAAAACTTTTTTTAGAATTTCATGTGAAGGTCAGTTGTATCACTTACTTACATTTACTCAAAACAGGGATTTTAAAATATAAAATCATCATGAAATCAGTCTGTTTGCCAATGTAATACAGCAAACACCCTACTACAAGATCAATAAGAGATTAAGAATTTAAGTATTCCTATCCTATTTCTATATGATCACATAATATTTCAAGGCAATACATTTATGCCATATGTAGCAATGTGAGTTCATTCTTATGTGATAATTTTAAGAAAATTATCATTTAAAATGCAAAAGAAAAACCTCAGAACCTGGCTACCTTGATATTGTGCTTACTTACTTTGCTCAGCAAGGCTAGCTCTGCGAAAGGCCTGGTTTAATGCATTCCATGTGATAGATAACAGACGGATGCTGATTGAATAGAAGTGTTAGAGAAGAATCGATAATAAGATTCAGCTTTAAGAAAAAGCTGGATCCTTTTCAAAGCACTTAAAATCAATCATCCCATTTAGTGATCACAGCAGCTCTGAAAAGTGTTAATGCCATTCCCATTTTCCAGGGGAGGAGAGGTAGATGCAGCATGACATGCCACAGAAAGCCTGCAGAGGCACTGGACACACAGGTGGTCTCCTTGAGAATCTATAGAGACAGCTATAACACTCTCCACTTTAAAAAAATATGCTTTGAGGTTGTTTTTTTAAGACTTTTTTTTTTTTACTTTTATGTGTATGACTACTGTGCCTGACTGTATTTACGTGAACCATGTGTCTGCCTCATGCCAGAGGAAGCCAGAAGAGGATCTCAGATCCCTTAAGAATTGGAGTTACAGTCAGTTGTGAACTAGCATTCGGGTTCTGGGAATAGAACCCAGGTCCTCTGCAAAAAGAGCAGCAAGTGCTCCTAAGTACTGAATCATTTTACCAGTCCCAGTGTGCTTAGTTTTTAATCACAGAGTATCCAGTCAAAGGTTTGTGAAGTTGTAAAGCCAGAATGCTGGGTTTGTAATGGTACGATACTGGTGCTTTTCCCTGAGTAACTGTATTCTTAGCATTGAGTGCATGAAGCATGCAGGAGTACATGCCTATTGGCTTGTTTCAAATCACAAAGATTCCTTAAGTAGATCGTGCAAATGAAACATTATTTCAGAATAGGTATCCCCCTAGACTGCATCTTTTATGTTCCAGGTGCTATTAACAAGAAGCACATGAACAGGGAAGGAAATTATAGCTTGCTAAATTCAGAATTTTTTACCACCAGATTGAAAAGGGAAAACAACCAGGCATTTCAATAATATCCAATTTATACACAATGGCTGTTGGTCATTGATTTAAATATAGATAATAAGAGAAATAAGTAGATAATAGACTAGATTAGACCTTTGATAATGCATGCTACCCCTTGCTAATTATGATGACCATGTAACAAGTAGGTTACAAAGCTTGAGTAGAATTCTTAGACATGTATGCAAGCCTGCTGATTTTATTCCTTTCTCTTGTCAGTCCGCAGCTTCCACCTCTGTAGATATCCATACTGCATAAATGTTGACATCCATGTGATGTGTGGCCCTGTGCATATCCACATACTGACAGAAATTCACATCACATTTGGAAAAACAAGCAACCTTAAATGAATTAGGCACCGAGTGACCATTTAAGGAAATTACTGTGATAGTGTGACAACCAGTAATTTTAACGCTGCAAACTCACTGCTGTATCCACTCCCTATCACTTCCACCAGAAATCCACGTCTTTAGGGCCAATCCAAAAAGAATCAAGCTATGGAGTGGTTTCCAGGGACTCAACAGAGATATTTAAATTTAAATTCAGCAGAAAGGAGCACTCAAAAATCACCCCATAATTCTTTTTATCTTTCTTTATTAATTTTCTTCAAGTTTTTCTTTCTTCTTTCTAGCTCTCTTTATATAGAATATATTTATATGAATATACACACACACACACACACACACACACACACACACACACACACACACACACACATATATCCCCAATGTGAATTTTAAAAGTCAGGAATTCCTGAACATATAATATTATAAATAAAGTTGTGGTTCTATATTAGAGTTTATAATTTTGTTGTTCTTGTTTATTGGGTTTATTAGTGAGGGAGTTTTAGAGTAACAAAAATTACAGAATGAATTTCTCTCTATAAATATAGAAAGGGAATTTATTATTATTTATTATTATTGCATGCTCTAATCCAGTTATTCAAACAATGGCAGCCTATGAATGGAAAATTCAGAAAGCTGTTCAGTTCATGGCATTGGATATTTAACTGGTCTTCAGCATGCTCCAGAATTCTGACAAAGTAGGCTCTAATGCCAATAAAGCCTAGCAAGGTGAGAGCAAACTAGCAAAGAGCAAAACTTTCCTCTTCCCTTTCGTTATATTGGCTTCCAACAGAAGGCATGGTCCAGATTAGACATAGGTCTTTCTACCCCAAAAGATCTGGATTAAAGTTCTGTCTTCCCACCTTAAAGATCCAGATTAGAAGTAGATTATTCAATTTCACATTGAGCAAAATTCCCTCAAGGTGTTCCCCACTATGAGTCTTTTAGTTAATTCCAGATATCATCAAGTTGAAAAATAAGAATAGCTATCAGAGTGGGAATAAAAAAATACCTGGGAATGCCACTTATAAAATGCATATATTTTTCAATACTAAACAAAAGATAATGATGAAATGTTGTGAAACCTCAGGGTAATTAAGTGCGATACTGTAACTACATGAGGAAGCTACACAAATGACCTGTCTCCTTATTCTTGGACATAGAAAACTTTAATGGCATTACATTAGTGTAGAAATATGAAAAAACACTTTTC
This sequence comes from Microtus ochrogaster, assembly GCF_000317375.1. Classification (NCBI taxonomy): domain Eukaryota; kingdom Metazoa; phylum Chordata; class Mammalia; order Rodentia; family Cricetidae; genus Microtus; species Microtus ochrogaster. The sequence continues at coordinate 99,324,594 of NC_022009.1, forward strand.
CATTTAAACTTTTCATAATTTCCAGTGTTATTATTAACCTGTTAAGGATTTTTTTCAAGTTTATTTATTTAATTATATACCCTTCAATTCTGAGAAATATGAAAGACACTGTGGTATTGAAATTAAATTATAAATAAAAAATTGTGAATGATCTGTTGTTTTTCTTATTATAATTTGGAACTTTCCTTAAGTATTTAGCCTCAAAACCAGAGTTGTTGGAAGAAATATGTAAACACTTACACGGACCTTAATATTATAAAGTTTACTTAAGAACATACAATTATAGAATAGACCTTATTATTATAAAATTAGTACATAACATTTAAATTTTTACTTCAAAAGTACATAGAATATTGTCCTCAGAAATAATATTATCTTATTAGATTTGATTTTTAATACTGTGAATGTTTTTTATTGTTGTTATATGAAAATATTACAATTATTAATAAAAATGTTTCTATGACATGTTTTTATACTGGTGTTCCTTTTCCTGTTGTTAGGTGTATTCATAAATTTGCATTATTGCCTACTTATTTATCTGAAGGTTCAGAAAACCCTGGCATACAGTTTTTGAAGTGGACGAAATTATAATTTATAATATATATCAAAATATTACTGAAAATAAGTGTAAATCTGAGGGAAAATTAAAACTTATAGGTACTGTTTTAAAAATTCTGAAAATTGGAATTGATTGTTTATAGACTTTTAGGAAAATTGTTCATGGTTTTTCAGATGTTAAAACACTAAAAAGCATTTCAGTTGTTTTAGAAAAAAATAAGAATATAATAGGAGTGAATCTTTTTGCGTTAGAGATTGTACAATGATATTTATCTCTATGCCTCAGGCTCTACTGTGATATACAGAATCATGGACTTTAGAAAAAAATGGGATGTTGAATTGTAGGTAGAAAGGAACTCACAGGAAATTAAATGAAAATAAAAACAGCAGGACTTATTTTACTCAGTTGTGAGATACTAACAAAAATCTGAGAAAATAAACTTACATGTAAAAATGTTTTTTGGAGGCTTCATATATTTAGATGTTTCAGCCCATGGTCAGTTGGACTTACGGTTTCAGATGTGTTACAGAACAATTAAGGTGGGAATGCTTTGTGAACCAGGAAAGCTCATTTTATAGCCAAGATACAAAAGAGTTACAAACTTAGAGACCTGTGTCCTGAAATTTCCAATGAGAATTTCATAAAACAACTCAAGACTCCACCTCCTAAGTGTCCTGCCATGCCCCATTAGTACCAAATAGAATATGAAGTCTTTGTTTGATACCTGGGACAAGGGGATAGGTTCCAACTGTAAACTGAGGAAGAACCATTGGATGTTGCATGGAACTCAAGCTCTAAGTTAGCAAGAGAATCCTCATTCCCAGAACCTGAAAGCAAAGATGAGTAGCAGAGAAGGATCCAAAAACCCTAGGTATCAGCACAGTTTCTCCTTCAAAAGAGAAAGCAATTATTTTAAAGCCATCATAGATAGTTACAATAATTCTAGAGATTTTTTTCCAGCCAGATGGGATGTGAGCACAAGCAGAACATTACATAGAGTATCCTATAACACGGAGACTTTTAATCCTCTGCTCATCAATGAGATTTGATGTAACCATTTATATATGTGCATGACAAAATTAAAACAAAAAACTACATAGTTGATTTTTCCTACATAAGACTATGAGACAATCAATGCGTTGTATCTGTTCTTAACAGACTCATCTTCTGGAGTGTTATTTGTGTGGTCTCTATACAGCAAAATTAGCATTATGTATGTAATATGTAAAATGATACTACAAGACACATAGATGAAGTACAACATCCCCTGAGAGTGTTTCCACAGTATCAGTTTCTTACATAAATTATTGGCTCATGGGCTTTGGTTACAGAGTGTTTATGGGTGTCTCCACAAGCTCTACTATTGGCAGAGAAATGAACCCAGAGGGGCAAGAAAAAAACCTAGGTAGCCAGGCTGGTTCAAACTGCTGGAGTTTGACACCGAGCAGTTTATTTTAGACATACTTAAGCACAATATAATTATAGATAAAGTTTCCTGGTAACAATTATCTCAAGACCATATGCACAATAATGCCTTAGGCATGAGTACTTGGAAATTCTTTTGCAAAATACTTAGGGCCTCTACCATGAAGACAGATTCTGTAGCCTAAGGTTTTGGGATCTCAGGTGGTCTCTGACCCAGATAGCATATATAAAGTATGTAGGATGAATTTTCATGACTAAGAGACAAAGCTAAAGACAAAGGTCTAGGGAGGAAAGGCCTGAGATAAATATTCTGGGGGATTCAGGTATGGCCAGGCCTTACAGGTAACAAAGCTCACCAAGTTATGACTACATCCACTCATAGCTTTCCAGTTGAAAGCGAGTTACTTCCTTTATACTGGAGTCAAGCCTGCATAATTATCTTTCCATGTATCCCTTGTACTTATCTGAGAGCTCCTGCCTTTTATTTCCTATTCCAAAATTTCTTCCTCCAATATTTTTGAAACAATATTGTGGAGCTATATATGTCTTATTTTATGCTACAGCATTGCTTCTCCCATTATTTTTATAATGTTTAATCAATTAGTCAATTTGAAACTTTTCCTTTTGGGATCTTTTATATTTTGAAATATACCTATTAATTTTCAGCATGTTCTTCCTTACTGCTTCTTTTATTCATTTTTCAATCATAATATTCTGTTCAGTGAAACACAATATTAAACTGGTTTTGCAAGTATCTTCTTTTCTTTTGTAAGAACATGACTTAACATGAACTCTTCAGTCAGAGAGTTTAACACAAATTTATGTCATTAATGGCGTGAACACACACACACACACCCTCTACTTATAAAATATATATCATGCCATTTTAAAATGAAGTATAACCTTTATTAGAGAGTATGCTTTGGGGATTATATGTTCAATTTCATGTATTAAAGAGCTTATAAATTGAAAATTAAATATTTTGAAGACATTTTACCAGTCAACCTATCATCTACCCATTTCTTGCTTATGTCTTTCACACTCTGTACTTAATCACTCTGTTCCCTGACTCAAGCACATTTAATCTCTTACAACAGATTATATAGAACCATATAGCAATCTGGAGACATTTCTGTTTAAGTCTTATATGTATCCATTTACATGAAAGTATTCTAAAAAGTATCAAAAAAATATATCAGCAAGTTTAAAGAATTACCTTACTCGCTATAATTTCACGCACCATGGTTCCCCATTTGCATTATGTAACCTTAGGTCTTTTTTAAAAATGTTCTTTTATTTTAATATTGTCAAAAGGTTGCAGCAGAACCTCCCTAATGTTATGTGTTTGACAGGCTAAGAGATCATTTTAAAGATAAAATTCCCATGTAGAAAGCTAGAAGAGTTAAAAATGAAAGGCACACTTTAAATTTAACTTGAAATCAGCTTTAACCAATGATAATGTAATGCTAATAAATAATAGTAACACAAGCATCACAAATATGACTTGAGCCTCTGAAAAGTGTTTGATAACTTACCTTACCATGCTTCTCTTGCTGAAGCTTCCTGATGCTACTGTGTGGTACTCGTGCGTCACAGCTTTCCTGTTCAATAGACTTCTCGGCGAACCTAGTTACCTGGATTTTACTAAACTAAACCTACCATTCATATCCCGCACCACAGCTCTTCTTAAATGTTTCTCTCTGGCGGGATCAGTAATTATCTCCTACTGAGAAGGGAGCACGCTGGGGTATGGGAGAGAACCCACACATTCAAGGAGTAAGGGATTTTCTACATTAAGCTCGATTATCTTTGAAGGTGCCAAGTGGAGTGGCTAATGACTCTGTCTAATGGGAGTATCCAGAAATATTCATGACATTCATGGAGATGAGAAAGAAGCTGAAGTTTCACAGAAGCTCTTGGAAACACAAAAACATCCCATTGCGTCCCCCAGGCTGCTCTGGCAGTATTCCGTGCCTCATTCCCTTAAGTACAAGTTTACCAGAAATAGAAACAACAATTTCTCAAGCATGGTCTTGGCCACTAACTGCGGGTATTAGTGTTCTGTTGAGAAGCCATTGGGGTTTGTAAAAATCTATAATTTTGTGGCTGTTCTTTTAAATATTTTAGTAATTGTAGAATAAAGGAACATTTTATATTTCAAGCATATATTATTGACTTTTGATGTTCATTGCTAATTTACTTTTATGATTTGCATATATTAAAGGAATGGAATCAAGCAATATTACATCCCAATTCTTTATGAAGTATATTCAGTACTTTATTGATTCTACATAGTGAGAAACATTCATTCATTATAAAGAGGGAAATAAGACACAAAGCAGAATAATCATGTAAAATTATAAATCATTTTTATCATATATTCTAAATATGTTTGAAAACTACTACCTTTAAGAATGTAGCATTTATTAATCAGCCTTGATACATATTGGAAGAATTAGAAAAGGAAATGAAGAATAGCACAACAAAACAACTTATGATCTTAAAGCTATCTACTGCTATAATGAGATAAGGAATCAGTTCATATTAAAATTTATGGATAAGCATCTACATAAACCTGAGTATGTACATATTGAAGAATTCTTAATAAGAGTTTCCTTTCTCTGAGCTTCCTTCTGAAGTTTGCATTGCCTTCTACAATTCATAGTCAGAAAATATCAAGTGAAAATTTCCAGAAATAAACAATTTATGTGCAGCGAACTTCTCGACCAGCGAGAAAAAACAACCACCACAGGAGGATTCTTCTCAGATCATGCTTTAATGGAGTGCCCTTGGTTGAGGGAGAGCACTAAGGCAGCTGCTTATATAGGGAGTAGGCACACGGGTCTCCCTGGGATTGGTTGCCACCATCAGCTGTCACCAGACTGCATCGGGATAGGTCCAAGGGCCCTTATCCACTGCGCAGGCGGGAAGCAAGGGACACGCAGCACCCAACGGGACAGGATGTCAGCGCCATCTTGTAATGGCGATTCTGTCCGGGTCCCTGCATTTATGGATTTTAAATAAACTACCTTGTGAAAGGCATGATAAAATCCGAGTCCTGCTCATCTTGCCGGAGACACTCGTCCCTTAACCCAGTCAGTCTACTGTGTGTACAAACTGCACAGGGATGCAAGGGAGACTGTTGCTTGTTTCGGTACTTTTGGTCAGGTGAGCTTTATTTTACTACCTAATGGTTTCTTCTGCTAGTGTAACCAACACTGAGTATGTAGAGACAACAAGGAGTACCTACGTGGTGTCAGACTAAAGACAATACAATCATTGAAATAGGAAGAGGACCCTGTGTGTGGAAGTTTGATAACTACATGCTGGCATACTTGTTCTATTTTATTATTTGTTGTTGAACTCTTACTGTGCCTAAGATTAATTAAATTTTATCAAAGTTGTTTACTTAAAGGAAAAAAAATTGGGAGACATGGGGTTTAGTACTAACTCAGAAATTGACTCTGTATCTTAGACAGTACCCACCCCCCAAGTAACAAGTGACTATCATTATCTCTATCCAGCGGAATTTCCAGTAAATTTTTAATTATATTTTATAATTTGGATTATTTCTTTTCTCACATTTATTAATGGGAACGTCAATATTTACACGGTCTGCGTGTCTATTTTAACTTTTCATCAATCATTGCAAAAATGTATTTTCTATATAAAAATGATGATTGTTTCATGATCTACAGTAGGAACAAAGTCATTGTTAGAAAAAAATTTGAAAATAATCATGGCATATGATATAGTAGGGACAATTGTCATGTGATGAACATATGGTTGTACAGTAATGACCTGTGATGTAAGTTCAATATTGAAATTAGTTGATATGTATTGTACATTCAGAAGACCTTCATCAAATGCAATACCCACTGGTCTCTAGAGAACAAAGACCATAACAGTAGTGGGAGGAAAGACTGGAAAGTGCAGAGATAATGTATCATTAGCTTCCATCATTATGTACTTACTTGAGGTATGCGCTAGTGCAAATTTTAATGCTTTTCTTAATTCTTCCATGAATATAAATATACTCTTAGCCATTTGTTAGGTGACATCATCAAAGCACCGTTTATTCATATGACCAATTATAAACTATGTGATTTTGTGTCAAACTTATGTAAATCATATTTAAATTGAATACACCTTAAAGGTATTTGTGAATTATTGAGTGTTGATAAAAATTAAGAAAGAAAGTAGGAAGTTAATTATAGGATAATTTTAAAAGCAAGGATACCTCAACAAAATAGCTACAAACAGCCATGGCTGAGAATCGCTGGTCTTCAAACATAATCAATCAAAGTCTGAGCAATAACTCATAAGAGTGTAAACGAAGTTTGAGATATAAGATCTGTTTAAGAATTTAGGGGGCTGGAGAGATGGCACAGAGGTTAAGAGCACTGATTGCTCTTTCGGAGGTCCTGAGTTCAATTCCCAGCAACCACATGGTGGCTCACAACCATCTGTAATGAGATCTGGTGCTCTCTTCTGGCTTGCAGGCATACATGGTGGCTGAACACTGTGTACATAATAAATAAATAAAATGTTTGAAAAAAGAATTTAGATATTAGGAATATTATTATTATTATCATCATCATTATTATTATTTTGCTGTGCCTTTTTCTGAAGAGAAAGGATGACAAATATATAGGGTGGTGACTGGGAGGGGTAAAGGAAGGGGAAACTGTGGTCTCCAGAGACGGAATATATGAGAGAAGAGTTTCTAAAAGGTAAACTGTCACACAGTAAAAATGTAGGGAGTTCATTAGAAAAATAATTATTCATACACTGACAAACACCAGAGGAGAAGGGTTCAAAACTTCCCATTGTGAGGCTTATAGGACTGAGAGATAAGGAAGCGAGAATATTTTTGGCAGGTTACCAGCATACAGGTGCTTATTGGCGAACCCCTGCTCACACACGTTTACCTGCTGCTTAGCAGTGAGTAAGTGAGGGTGTGGAGTTCTTCAACATAAGCATGAGGATAAAGAACTCAGTTGTTCCCTTCTGTTTGCAAATTGTCTCAAGCAAGGTCAGATTTAAGTACTTAATGATCTTGTTTGCTGGAAAATACCTCACACCTGTTCTCTGCTTGCAGGTAACATGGACATTTAAATACCAAAGATCAAGAATGAAGACATCCGACTGAAAAAGCATTTGCATTTACAGTGGTCTCTAGGAACCTCAGATATCCAGATAGTGGATTTCATTCCCTTGAATAATTGTCGAATATTTAAAAAAGATAATATATAATTACCCAGTGTTCCAAAGGACAACTTGGAGTAGATATCTGTATTCTCATTCCTGTATTCTCCGAAATAGCAGTCATGTATCTAGACACAGACATCGTCATATCTCTTTTCTGTGTACATGAAGTTATTACAAAGCTGAGCACACTGATCTAAGTGCTAGTTTATTAAAAATGAAAGACTAAAAAAATGAACTTTTTTTTGTTTGGAGAAACATTTTCATTTCTGCTTCATTTTCTTTAAATCTACTCACAAAAGAAAATTCTTCAATTCACAGCTCATATCCTATCTTTTGCATGCATGCAACCACTGTGTAAAGATTAAGATAATCCATTTTAAATGCAGATTGCATTACTTTGGATATTTGTCAAGTGATTCCAAAGAGGAAACCATAATGGGATAGGTAGATTTATGGACAAATAACCCACTCTTGGCAACTGGGTGTTAAGAAAAGGCTGGTTGAGAAGTTAAGAAGTTCATAAAGCCAGCTCAGAATTTATAGCTAACAATTTTAGAGGCCAAAGCCACTATGCAGGCCTCCTTATCCTGCAGTGCGAATAGGATTACCCTTCCAAGTATTATCCTAATGTGGAATTTAACTGTCAAGTTGGTTTGCTCACTGCGTGGACTTGTGCTTAAGATGAATGAAAGACGGAAGGAACTTCGGTGCTGCTCCATCTGTTCTGCACTTTTGTCTTCATGGAATATAAAACTGGAAATAGACATACGTACGTATGCCATCTCCTCAAACACAGATGTGTTTGGAACTGATTTCATGACCAGAACTGACATCAGTCCTGAACAATCACTGGTAAAAAACAAGCTTTCAGATATTCTACATATATGTTGTGACAGTGTGTAGTTTGGTCCTCCCGTGGGACTCCTTCCTGTGTGAACAGGGCCTGCGTCCAACTCTTTTATTGGCTCTTGGGACCTCACTCTTCATATTGGGTTAGCCAGCCTTAATACATGGGGAAGTGCTTACTCTTAATGCAACTTGATATGCCATAGTTTTGATGCTTATAAGGGACAAATATTTTCCTAAATACATATGGAGAGGCAGTAGTTTGGAAGATGAAAACGCAGGGAAAGTATTGGGGGAGGGCATGGGATGAGAGAAGAGAGCAAATACTGTTCCTGGGATGTAAAATAAAAATAAAATGAGTTGACTTTAAAAACCCACAAATTGCATATTTCTTTAAAAGGTATGTGATAATGACATTTTAATTATTTGCATTTTCAAAATATTGAGATAAGTACTCTTTTAAAAATTCAAAAATAAATTATAAAAGGCTGAGATGTGAATTTGCAATTAATGTCAAACTCTAACCAATGAGAGCTTTTATTTAAATGTATGTGTTTGTGTATGTATTTGTGTGTGGTGGAGTGCCTCTGAGTGTGTGTGTTTGTGTGTGTGTGTGTGTGTGTGTGATATTCCTGAGTATGAGCACAAGCAAGCACATGCCATCCATGTGTATGTACCTTTTCCCAATTTTCCTTGCTTGAGAAGAATTGTTTACTAGATGGGATTTTGGGTTCTTCCACCTCATCTTCCACCCACAAAAGAAGCTCAAGGATATCAGAAATGTTCCACAAGTAGCTATACACTGTTCTGGGAATCCAGAGTGGTAATCTGAGGCTTACAAAGCAATTACTTTATTGATTTTGCTATCCACCCACAATCAAGTCATTGAAATGTTTTCATTTTTCTCATTTAAAATAAATAAATTTTATTGGTAAGTGTATCTGTCCTGGTCCCTCCTGACCTGATCATATGTACTTAGAGGGAGGGATGAGGATTAAGAAAGAAATAGAGAAGAGAAACAGATAGAATTAAGAGTGCATACAGTGAGTACTGTGATCCACTCATGTTTATTTCTTATAGCTTATATACCCAGACCGAAAGGGGAGTAAAAGACTTCTTTGCCATGGTACAAAGAACAAATAAATATAATTTCCTCCTCACATCTCAAAGCATCAAGTAACCACACCCTAGATCAAAATATCCCTTTGTCTAGGCAAAACATCCTATAGACACACCTTAGATCAAGTATCCTGTTTATAACCTTGAAGGAGCAAGAATAGATCTGAACTTTCTGACCTTTAGTCAAGGAATGGATTCACTTCTGTGGGCCCCGATACTTATATTTATTTTCGATTTTATTGAGCTATACATTTTTCTCTGCTCCCCTCCCTTCCTGTTGACCCTCTCCCATGGTCCCCATGCTCCCAATTTACTCAGGAAATCTTATCTTTTTCTACTTCCCATGTAGATTAGATCCATGTAGGTCTCTGTTAGGGTCCTCATTGTTGTCTAGGTTCTCTGGGATTGTAATTTGTATGCTGGTTTTCTTTCTTTTATGTTTAAAAACTACTTATGAGTAAGTACATATGATAATCATCTTTCTGGATCTGGGTTACCTCAATCGATATAATGTTTTGTAGATCAAACAAGAAATCCCAAAGAAGGGGAAAACATCACCAATAACAAAAATCTAAATTAACAGGAGATAGCAATCACAGTTCATTAATATCCCTTAATAGAAATGAATTCAACTCACCTATAAAAAGACACAAGCTAACAGCTTGGATACAAAAACAGAAATCATTCTTCTGCTGTATACAGGAAACACACCTCAACCTCAAAGACAGACATTGCCTCAGAGTAAAGGGTTAGGAAAAAATTTTCCAATCAAATGGACCTAAGAAACAAGCTGGTTCTACTATCTAACAAAATATACTCCAAACTAAAATCAATCAAAAAAGACTAAGAAGAACATTTCATATTAGTCACAGGAAAAATCCATCAAGATGAAATATCAATACTGAACATCTATGCCCCAAATATAAGGGCACCCTCATATGTAAAAGAAATACTTCTAAAACTTAAAGCATATATTAACTCCCCACACTAATAGTGGGAGACTTCAACACTCCACTCTCACCCCAACACTTATCTTACAATATTGGTGACTATTCAGAGTAGATAGCTCACACATAATTTGTTAATATAGTTAATATTAGCCAGAGATGAAATAACTGCAGACAGAACTTAATCATCAACTGTTAAAGTGATATCGCACACATAATTTGTAAATATAATTAATATTAGCCAGAGAAGAAATAACTGCTAGCTACATTGCAGAATAGAGTTATAAGGGACTACATTTTAATGTAGTAGAGGAATCTTAGTCCTCTTTGTAATCTATAACATAATAACTGAGACTGGGTAGTTAATGATGAGAAATGCATATATACTTAGAGTTGCAGAGGCTGTGGGGACCATGACTAAGGTACCAACAGGTTTAAGCATTGGGAAAAAAGGTTGGTCTTTGCTTACAGGAGAGAATCTTGGATGTCACATCCTTCCAAGAGTACACAGTGTTCCTCACAGGTAGATCAAAGTGGATTGACTGCAGTCCCAAGAGTTTTTATAGTAGTGACATTAATCCTTCAGGAACATTCCATTATTGTACCTTTAAAACAACCCATGAGGCTTCACCTCTAACTTTTTTCTTTGAAGAAAAAGTTCTCACACTTGAATTTTGGAAGGAATGTTCAAGCCACCAGAACTCAAGGTTTAAAATTGCCTTTTGTGGAAGAGATTAATAATTATGCTGTTTCCTATAAACACTTAACTAATCTTGCAAAAAATATTTTAGTTGTGATATATATATATATCACATAAATCTATAAAATAAATATTAAATAAAATTTAAGTGTTAACTGATGAGCCATCTTTCTAAAACAGGATTTACATCATATAGATATTGGCATTTAGAATTAAGAAAATAAGTATCTAGTCTAGGTGTGTAGTGGTATTTTGTTGATATTTTAACATATAAAGCTTATCTGAATATCAGAGTGCAGAAATAAACCAGTAAAGTTCAGGTACTGGTGGCTCTACAGAGGGATCTCTATTAGTTCAAGGCCACCTTGGGCTACAGGAAATTGATCCAGTCTAAAAGGGAAGGGGGGCCCACACAAAGGTGTTTCCAGCGCTTTGGATCACACACCTTTAATCCCTGCACTAGGGAGATGTAGACAAGGGTGATATGCCTGGGTGGAGAGAGGGATATAAGGTAGGAGGAGATAGAAGCAGAAGCAATCTGAGGCAGTCAGTCTGAAGATGCTGTCCAAGGAAGCAGTCTGATCACCCGTTTGGTCTGAGCATTGATGGAGGTGAGAACTCTCTAGTGACTGACCACTCTGCTTCTCTCAGCTTTCAGCTTTCATCCCCTGAAAGCTTACTCCTAGTTTTTATTATTAATATCAATTAGAATTCATGCTACATAGGTGTAAAGAATAAGTATCAAGTGAGCTAGAAGTTCAAAGGTGGAGTCTGCCCTAAAATGGTTACTCTCATGTGTGCATATATGTCATTTTATATTACATGTGCTAAGTGAATTGTCTGAATTCTCGAATCAAGATTTGGAGGTAACATAGCTGGATGAGTTTAACTCAATTTTTAACAAAACTGTGCTCTAGTTGACAGCTCCTGCTATCACAGACTAGGGCTGAAGGATTGTATGGCAGCAGGGCTTATTCTCATAGACACTGAGGGAAAATCACAGCACCTCAATGGTTACTTCCATGACAACAAGTTCATTAATGTAGGGCCTCTCCCAGGATTGATTCCCCCATGCCTAGGGCATAGCAACTGGCTTTCCTCAGAAATTATTGTGGTTGGAGAAAATGAAGACATAAAGAAAACCATTATTAAGCTTGAAAAGTGTTTGAAACAAAATATACGCCCATTAAGACATTTTTATTCATTCCATTTCAATTACTGAAATATGTGTATATTTGTATGTAGAAATGTTAGGTCATTTTCATTGCTTTTCAGTTAAATCACAGTGATAATTTCTTCTATTTTCACAGTAAGAGTTGTTCCTACATGTCTTCCTATTTAGAGCAATATTTAACTTCAAAATGCTTCATCATATTCCTAGAATATCATCCATCTATGGGAGCATAAAGTTGTATAGTTTGTTTTAAGAAATGTTCATTTATTAGCCGGGTGGTGGTGGCACATGCCTTTAATCCCAGCACTCAGGAGGCAGAGGTGGGTGATCTCTGTGAGTTTGAGGTCAGCCTGGTCTACAAGAGCTAATTCCTGGACAGGTTTCAAAGCTACAAAGAAACACTGTCCCGAAAAACCAAAGAAGGAAAAGAAAAAAGAAATGTTCATTTATTTATACTTCTATACTATACTTCTATTTTGATAAGCTTCTATATATTGATATTATTTCTATATATTGAAACTATTTCTATAGTGAATTGGTACTATTATACATTGTAACATTTATAATAACATGTTGGTTTTAGGAGGTCCCATTTGTTAATTGTTGCTCTCAGTGTCT
>NC_022009.1:99337692-99342413 GCF_000317375.1 Microtus ochrogaster
ATTTGTACAGGATTGCTTTGATTATCCTGTTTTTTTTTTTCCATGTGAAGTTGAATATTGCTTTGAAGTCTGTGAAGAATTTTTCTGGAATTTTGTTTGGTATTGCATTGGATTCGTAGATTGCTTTTTTAAGATTGTCATTTTTACTGTGTTAATTCTATCTACACAAGAGCATGGGAGATTTTTCCATTTTATGGTGTCTTCTTAAAGTTTTTTCTTCAAAAATTTAAAGTTCTTGCCTTACAGGTTTTCTACTTGTTTGGTTAGAGTTACCCCAAGATATTTTATGTTATTTATGGATATTGCGAAGAATGATGTTTCTCTGATTTTATTTCTCAGTCCATTTATCATTTGTTTAAAGAAGGGCTAAACTGAGAAGCTCCTGGAAAGCAAAGTATACAGTCAACAAGAAAAAAACAGCAGCCAACAGAATGGGCAAAGATCTTCACCAACTCCACATTGGACAAATGACTGAGCTCCAAATAACTCAAGGAACTTGACATCAAAAGAACAAATAATCCAATAAAAAATAGAGTATGGACCTAAACAGAGAACTCTCAACTGAAAAATTTCAAATGGCTAAAAGATACTTAAAGAAATGCTCAGCCTCCTTAGCCATCAGAAATGCAAATCAAAACAACTCTGAGATTCCATCTTACACTTGTCAGAATGGCCAAAATCAAAAAAAACTGATGACAGCTGATACTGGAGAGGATATAAGGGGAACACTCCTGCATTGCTTGTGGGATTGCAAACTTGTGTAGCCACTTTGGAAATCAGTATGGCAATTTCTCAGAAAATTAGGAAACAATCTATTTCAAGACCCAGCAACAACACTTTTGGGTATATACCCAAAAGATGCTCAATCATGCTACAAGGACATGCGATCAATTATGTTTGTAACAGCATTATTAGTAATAACCAGAAGCTGGAAAGAACTTGATGCCACTCAACCACAAAATAGATTTTAAAAAGTAGTACATTTATACAGTAGAGTACTACTCAGCAATAAATAATAATTACATCTTAAAATCTGCAGGCAAATGGATAGATCTATAGAAAAAAACCTATTGTGTGAAAAACATAACCCAGACCCAGAAATCCCAATATAATATCTACTCACTCATAAATGGCTTTTAGTCAGAAAGCAAAGAAAAGCCAGCCTAAAAGTCAAAACCCCAGAGAACCTAGACAACAAATAGCATGCTAAAAGAGACATACATGGATCTAATTAGGAAGAAGAAAAAGACAAGATTTCCTGAGTAAATTCGAAGTATGGGGATAATGGCAGAAAGTAGAAGGGGAAAGAATAGAAAGGGAGAGGAGCAGAAAAATATATAGCATAATAAAAACAATAAAAAAATGGAAAAAATAAAATAATAAAATAATGTGTTGGGTTTGTAATTTAGTACAGTGCTGAAACACTTTTATGGCATAGACATGCCCTAAGTATGATCACCTGAGCCTTCAAAATAATAATAATAATAATAATAATAATAATAATAATTATAATTATAATAATAGGTAATAATAAATCATACTTTTCCAATTCTGTGTGATTATTCTGCATACTTATATATTATATGGGAAATACCATATAGTTCAAATGAAATTATGTAGAAAACACTTATTCGACAAGATCTATTTGTCAGTCCATAAAAACTAAACAGAAAATACCTCTTAAAAATAAAATAGTAAAGAGATTTCCTCCGCCTTTTCTTCTTGTTTGCTATTCAGCTTTTTCCAATGATAAAGACAAGGCACAGGGGTGTCAAGGGTATTGGCAGTCTGAATCACCAGGAGCAGGTGAACCTACCTCATTGCTCTCTGGAATCTGGCCACTCTTTACTCCAGCTAGGAATTGGATGGGTAGCCTCCAAGTAATATCAATGCTCAACATTTTCGTTAGATCTTCAGTCTTAAATGGTCGCAGGAAAGCCTGGGTAGCAGAGTTTTCCAATGCTCCCAGGTGGCTTAACATGAAGGCAGGCCATTTCTTCTCTACTCTTACAATTGTCAGGAATACAAATCAATTGGACTCAGCCTGTTTAAATTTACAGGCTTAGCTTAAAGATCTATTTATTGAAAAAGTCAATATTAATGTTGAAATGAGCATATCAAATTAATTTCTGCACATATTTACATAGTCTTATAAATCTATTTTTCTTGCTTTTATAGGGTAATTATTGGTAGAACAGTTGACTGTAAATTTAACTTTATTTTGAATGTTGAGTGACAATCTCTCTGAGTAAATTAAGCTATTCTCAAATCCATGATTGTACTATTCAAGCCTTATGAGTGGTGGGTTTATGGGTGTATACCATAATACTGGCTTAATTTGTCTATCACTTAATGCCTACTGTTGGGAGCAGTGAGACCCCAAATCCTGAATTTCTTGTAATCCCCTGATCTGAGTGCCTACAGCTGCTCTGAGCACAAGACCTTCAGGAGTTCCTGATGGCAGGAGAGTGGTTTCTGGTGGATTTGGCTGGGGCGTGGCTATCTCTATATAATCTACCCCTGAACACAATAAAGGGGGTATTCTTGGGGAATTCAAGGATGACCCGTGTTGCTGTCTCTCTGTCTGTGTGTGTCTGTGTATTTTAACCTCTTGCCCCTTGCCCAAAGCTAGGTAACTGGGTGCCAGCGCATAGAGCGCAGACATGGGGGCGCGGTGCGCTGCACCTACAAATAGTGTTGTAAGCATATATCTTATATAAGCACATATCACCTTCAGAAGCTTTCTAGTTAGCAGATGCATTCTGTAATCAAATTCAATCATTTGTATGCTGAAAAATGTTAATATTTATACTATGCAGCCTTCAGTAAATATTAGTCAAATTCAAGTGGTCTACCGTTGCTGCATTAGCTGTTAAGAATTATGCATATAGCAACAACCAGGAAGCCTGCATGGCTCTGATCTATGCCTTCTGAATATGTGTTATGGTTATGTAGATGGTCTTCCTGTGGGACACTTAACAGTGGGAGTGAGGGCTGTCTGACTCTTTTGCCTGCTTTTAGGACCCTTTTCTCCTGCTGAGATGCCTTGTCCAACCTTAATATGAGGAAGGTGCCTATTCTTATTGCGACTTGATATGTCATGTTTGGTTGATATCCCTGGAAGGCCTGATGTGGGAGTGTCATATATCAATCTGTTGATTTCATTGGTTAAGCAATAAAGAAACTGCTTGGCCTTCATAGGTTAAAACATAGGTGGGTGGAGTAAACAGAACATAATGCTGGGAGGAAGAGGAAGTGAGCTCAGACTCCACAGCTCTGCTCTCGGGAGCAGATGCCCCAGAGAGACGCCATGCTCCTCTCTCCTGGGTAGACGTGATAGCTCTGCTCTCTGAGGCAGATGCAATGAACTCTGACCCAGCATGGATGTAGGCTAGAATCTTCCCAGTAAGAATGATGCAACACAGATTATTAGAGATGGGTTGATCGGGATATCAGAATTAGCCAGTAAGGGCTAAAGCTAATGGGCCAAGCAGTGTTTGAATGAATACAGTTTCCATGTAATTATTTCGGGACATAAGCTAGCCAGGCGGCTGGGGTGCTGGGGATGCAGCCCCGCCACTCCTATTACAACAAAGGCCTGCCATTTTCTGAATGGAACTGGAGAAGAAATGAATCTGAGGAGAGAAGCAATAGGGGTTGGGGAGTCTGGGAGGAGAAAAAGGAGAGGAAACTGGGATCAGAATGTAATATATGAGAGAAGAATTTAAAAAAAATAATTATGGGCATATTTTCTAGACAGCCCTACAATATGTTGAGTTGTAGTTTTATTATGAAAAAAAGTTCTGAAAACAAAATAACTTTTTCTGTTTCCCAAAGCTTACATAACCAATCAATATCTCATCAAAAATCTTACAACTAGGGTGGAAATTGGAAAACTTCACAGAAAGTAGTGGAAGGTAGTTAAGACACAAGCTCTGATGTGAAGATCAGTAACTGATAGGTAATTGATAGCAGTTTGTGAAGGCTATGAATGGAATATCAAGGAACACAAGAAGTGACATCATATGGAACTAAAACATCTTTAGAAGTAAAGGGTGATTAAATTAATACATACACCATTCAGTCTTGATGAAATTTTAGTTTGGCTCAGAAAAACCTGCTTTTAAGAAAGTAGTCCAAATAGTGTAGTCAATATTCATTTCTAAGGTTATGGAACCAAGAGGTGACTTAGAAATAGAGGAGGAAGAATTAAATCATCTGTAAAGAGGTAACAGGGAGCATGGTGTGCACCAGAAAATCCACGTGAGAATTTTGTGAATAAGATCCTAAATCCTCTGTTTCAGAAACTGTGTGTTTAGGTTACTTCCCATGAGGCTATATAATGGCCATGAAGAGAAATAATGACCTCGGATGAATGTGAATCTTTAAAACAATTGCCACATGTAACATTTTTATTATGTACAAATAAGCATTAGCTTTACTTTTACCTTATTGTGATGCAAAAATAGCATTAGTGTTTAAGATAAGCTGTTCTCAGCATTATCCTGGCACATCTCTCCCTATTGGCACCTTTTACGTTTGCTCTTACTTCTTTGCCAACACCAGTAGAATGTACTTGGCAATCAACATCTTGGTATTGAATAATCAGATAATTACGTTCTACTTGCTTTTAACATATATTCATTTTGCAAGAAAAATTTGCTTCTATTTAGTGAATAAAGTCAACTCTTAGAAATGATTTTTGTTTTTTTGTTTGTTTT